>NC_035449.2:84416025-84693517 GCF_002127325.2 Helianthus annuus
CCAAACTCTCGGCTATAAATACAAGAACAATTCAGGTATGAAATTCAAGTTACACACACTTCATCAATAATTCTTCTTCTTCATAAACACATACTTATTCTCACGCCGGAGTCGGGTCAAGGAGAGAACCCCTCTTTTCCCCTTGACGAGGCTAACGGTGCTTTGTTTTTGCAGAGTTTACCGGAGAAGAAGGTCAGCTGCATCGAATCAAACGAGAGAGAACAACCCCTTTTATGCAGATCCAAACCCCCTAGATAATTCGATTCCGGTCAATTATCTAGTGTTTCTTCATTGGCGCCCACCGACTTCTCTGTCTCATCCAATTTTCTCTTGTTTTTTGATCTACCCTGTTGATTCCATTTGCATATGGAAGAAACATCGTCTCATCGGTAAACCGGCCCCCGGCCGAATGTCGGAAACAACTTTCAGGTTGAACGAATTCTAGAGGATACCTCGGATGACAACGAGGTGCAATCCAATCATATGAATGAACCCATCACTCAGGGGATACAGCCATAAATCCCTATTTACTCAATTCTGCCTCTAGGAGAAACTCCAGTCTCCCGGTACGTCAGGTCTCAAGGGGCACTAAATGCAGTATACACACAACTGTGTGCACAGACTGCTCCTCAAACTCACTCGCGAAGGCCAGGATCTCGTGCTCATGCTTCTCAACGTGAGGGCCCGTCTCACATCGAAGACACAGAGGTATACTCCAGATCTCCATCGAGATATGAGTATACCCAATCTGGGAGTCGTCGACGAGAGCATCGAGATGAGTCACATTCTCACCGGAGAGCATCAGTTCACACTAGGTTGGGTTCTCAACGAAATACCTACACCAATGAAGATGATCCAACCAATCGCATAAGTGACAACGTCAGTGTGTTTAGTTGATTGAACTATAACAAGTGTAAACCCCGTGCGGTTTACAACCCCGAAGCTGAACACAACTATGATTTGATTTACCACCCTGCGGAAGCAGCGGAAAATTCAAAGTTCATCATGGAAATAGATTTGGCTCTGCTTGGGAAAGCTAAATTACCGTCCAACGTGGGTAAATTTAATGGGCTGACAGACCCTGATGACTACTTGAGGGTTTTTACAAGCGCAGGGCTAGTAAGTGGCTGGACTCTACCATTATGGTGCCATCTTTTCGTACAGACCCTTACTGGCGCTGCAAGAATCTGGTTCGATAATTTGCCCATCGGGAACATCACATCATGGAAAGATCTGCGCAAGAAATTTCTGACTCATTTCAATTCAACAACAACGATCTATCCGAGACACATCGGATGTGATGAACATTTGGTGTCATGACGACGAAAGCCTGGAGGACTTTATCGCCCGGTATAACAAAGAAGTACTGGAGATCGGGGGAGTACACAAGCAACTGATCCGCGCACAGTTCAAATATGCGGTCAGATGCGATGTTATGATCAAGGTCCTGTCTGGGACAGAAGGCCTCCCGAAGAGCTGGGAGAAAGTGATGGCAGCAGCTAAGGTTTACGCACAAATAGAAAAGAACCTTACCACTAATAGGCCACCACCACCACATAACCGACCCTTTGACTTAGGTTCAAGTGGCTGAAGGAAATTCAAGAAGGGATGGCGCGATTCTGGCTTGGGAAACCATTCATCTGAGGATGCTCGGGCAACGATCAAGAAACTTGCTGCGCAGAGGGAAACCAAACAGGAGAATATGGAGAGGCAATGGACTCCCTTAACTAAAACCCCCGTGGAAGTTTTAAGCACCGAAGATTATCAGTTCAAACCACCGATCCCCATGAAAAACAAGCGTGGACAAGACCCAGCCCAGTATTGCGAATATCACAAGGACAGTGGCCATACCACCAACAATTGCATTTCCTTGCGCACCGAGATTGAGAAAGCCCTTAAAAGTGGCGAGCTCACACATCTGCTACAAAACGTGCGCAAGGAAATAAAGCAAATAACTCGAGGCGAGGAATGCCCGAGCAAAAGGGCAAAAAAATAAGAAGAAACTCTATGGTCTCCGCGCAGAAAGACATGATTTATCAAGACAAAGCGGGAGAATAGAGTAAGTTAAGTCTTGTATATTTATTAAAAAACTTTGTAATGGCCTCTGTGCTCTATCCCAAAATAAACAAGCAAAGTTTCTATTATTCTTGTGTTTTTCATACAAAGTGCATGCAATTTCTTTTAGTAAGCGCAAAAACATTATGGTAAATATAAAATAAAGCTTCATGAACGGTCAGTGATTACATCACAAACGACCATACGTTCATGCATGAGCTTTATACCAACTTCATTCGCCTTACTCAATCAAAGTAATTGTACTCATGCAATATATTGTAAAACTAAAAAACACGACATACTATTATCAGCGTACGCCCTAAAAACTATCAAACACGGCAGTGTTTTAGTTACTTGCGCAGCAGCGCACCAACAAAAAAGTGATACATATCCCAAATACTATAGAAAATTGTTCAATACAATTTCAAAAGAAAAACTACGCTAAATCTCCACCCTCATCCGGAAAGATTTCCTTTAGTTGTGCCACGTGATCGTCAGATTGCAGCGCCACATTTATATGATCCATAACGGGAAGCTGCAAGTTGTTGAATTCTGCCTTCAAAGCTATAAGCTCAGCAGCAGTGTTAACACCATAAGTCGCGGACCAGCTAGTATCCCAATCAACCTTCAAAGCGTTATTCACATGCTGAGAACACTCAGTATAGCCTTGGGAATATCTGTCCTTCCGCGCAGCAACTACCAGATGCGCTACAGTCTTATCCAGCTCTTTCGAATTCAACACTGACTCAGCAACCTACAAAAACGAAAGGTAAATAAAAGGAAGGCACAAAATATTCCCGCAATGAAAAATAAGAAGCAACTTACACAGGCAATTCCACGATCTTTCAACCATGCCATATCACTCTTTAAAGGACCAAGCTCGCTTTCCGCTGAGGCCCACGCCATTTCAGAATTTTCCAATTTTTCTCCGGTTTCAGTCAAACGGCGAGAGGTTTCAGCCCTTTCGGAATGCGCAAGTTCCAGATCCTTTTTAATTTGTTCCTAGTCAGAAAGCAAAGTAGTAAGTTCTTCTAACTCTTTATCTCTAAGAGCAAGAGTGGGGCAAGCTTGTACCTTTCGTTGCTCACTGCGCTTCCTATGAGAAGGCGCTTCTTCTAGCGCAGCTTCTGCATCAGCCTTCTCCTTTTTTAACTTTTCTACCTCCGCATCCTGTTTCTTCAGTTTTTCAATCTCAGCCTTGAGATTATTGATGACATTGCGGAGATTTACCTTCTCAGCATTATCTTTTTCACAAATCTTTTTCCAGTTTTTGCGTTCTTCGGAAAGGAGGGCAGCTTCGGCTTCCGCTTTCCTCTTCCAGCCCGCAACAGACCACTCCTCAGTTTTACGATCAGCCTCAAACTTGGCTTGATCAGCTTCCAATTTAGCTTTTAACTGAGCCAAGCGCTTTTCATCATTAGCAAACTTCTTCTGTGACACCCTGAAAGCCTCCCAATCCTTATGCATACTATGCCACTCAGTGGTAGAAACATAAGAAGCAGTCTCCTCAAGGTAAGCATGATAAGTTTGTTCATGAAGACGGCTCTCTTGAAACTTGATCTCCCCAGGCGGAAATATCCCCTGCAACCAATCTTGGCACACGCACCAATCCGAGAAAGTTTCACCTTTCTTCAAATTCCAAACAGGGGCATGAAGCTCGGAAGCGTCTTTTTCCGAAGAAGTTCGGTAATACTAATCCCACAGGGTTTCCTCTGGGCGGATTGGAGAATTTTTGCCAGCACCAGAAAATGAGCCTTGCTCCTCAACAGTAACCTTCTCAACACGCTCAGGTAAAACATCAGAAGGTTTGGGAGAAAAAGTTGAAGCAGGAGTCTTCTCAGCAGTTTTTTCTTTCTCCAAATCTTGCGCAACAGTTTCAGGAGTTCGTGGATTATCAACACCATCCACAAATCTCGGATTAGCAACCTTTTCAACTTCTACAGCAACATCAATAGGCTTGTCAACCTCAACAGTCTTCTCCTCGCCACCATCAGGAACCTCCGAAGTCTCTAACTGATCAGCAACGGAAGCACGCAGAGGAGAAGATGGGAGTTCTTCATTAACCACAGGTTGCGGCTCTATGGGAACAGGAGAAACAGGGACTTCTGAAAAAACAACAAAGTCTGTAAATATCTAATGCGCATGAGGAAAAGAAGCAAAGGTAACACTTACTAGGAATGGACTCAGAAATAAAAGCGTCCAGATTGCCTTTCCTGGTAATTTTCTTCCTCTGGATCTTCTTTAAGGGCTGACCCTCAGCTTCAGCATCAATCTGTTTCCTTTTACCCGCCTTCTTTCGCACCAAGTGTTCAGGACTGGACTCCAAGTCAATGGGATAATCTGGGTTGGATGGAGGGATATCAGCAGTATCTCTCGGTTCAGGTTTCGGCCTCCTAACAGTAACTGCAGGCGCAAGACCCTCCAAAGAGTCAGAAACCACCACATAATCACACCAGGAGTCAGAGGAACGGCGCATACCTTTCTTCTCTCTTCCAACATTTTTGACTTTGGAGGAATGAGTGTTCTCCGCATCACTCTTTTTAGGTGCAACGTTACTAGTTGTCGCGCGCTTCCTCTTCTCAGGGCCTATGCCCAAATTTGACAATTCACCTATGAAAGCACAGAATAAAGTTTGATCAGGCGCATAATAGAAAGCAAACAACAAACAAATTACGCAAGCTCACCAACACCAGCAGCAGGTTGGGCAGATAAATCAGCCTCTTGAGGAAGTACAAAATTCCTCACAATCCGATGGTACCACAGCTCCTCATCAGGCTTCTTTTGAATGGTACCCATCTTTCCGCCTTCTCTCTTATATGCAACAACATACAATGAAACAACTGCAGGGGAGGAAGAGCAAGTTCAAAAAAAAAAAGATGGGGCAAAATCCCAATTTTACCTTTACCATCCTCCGTATACACCGGTTTGTCTTCCCGGTCCACCTTCCAATTCAAACTCATACTAGCACCAACAAGGGCTTTCTCCGGCAAGGCAATGTGTAAGAACCTTCAAAAACATCTTTAGTATACCTGTATATGAAAACCCGAACCCCTAAAACCCTAACCAACATGAAAAATCAAGAAAAACAAAATTTTTGGGTTTTAGGCGGGCCGCGTAAGAGATAACTCGATCTTACGCGGGCCGCTTCAACTTAATAACTAAACCGGATAAGTTTTAAGGGGCCGGGCGGGCCGCGTACAAGTTAAACATAAGTTAACGCGGGCTGCGACAGCTCAAAATTCTCCGGAAACAGGTTTGGGCCACGTATGGGCCACCTGTGAAGTCTAAGCCCATGACACGGCAACCCTAGGCGTAGATTAGGCGGCAATGCGGGCCGCGTAAAGGTTGCTTGTAACCTTACGCGGGCCGCGTGAAGGTTGTTTTCAGGCTATAAATAGCCAGTGCATGGGACGACATTCTGTTGTCGAAATCTTTCACTTCTCAGACATAATAATAGCATTAGAAGGTATAATTTTTGAATAGTAGTGAGGTGCTGCCACAATACCGGGTAATAACTCGATCGCTATTACGATGTAACGTCCGATCGATTAAAACTATCCAACGAGTGTTTAAGTGCTGCTCAATCTGGGTTTATACTTTGTTATTCGTCGTGATTCCAACAGGATATTTGAGCTATGCTCTGTTATTCGTTGTGAATCCGCTGGATATTTAAGTATCGCACTTTGTCATTTGTTGTGAGGGTTGTATCTCGTGAATTACCGTAACTGCTGTATTAGTTACTAACCTGGTTGTGTGCATTATTGTTAAACTAGGTTATTCAGCTTATCAGTAGGCTAAGTACTGCCCGTCTAAACTTGCAATGTGAGTCATTCTCTTTTTATCAATTGTTTTACAATACTCCAAATTATTTTCAAAGTTATAATTACAGTGATTAAGTTTATGTAATCACCAAATTACAGCCGGTATGTGGGGTATTGTGCACATTACTATTTTTATCACTTTAGGTGGGCGAGCCTAAAACTTGTGATACTCGTCACTAATGGGGCGACGGGACCCAATAGTGGTATGACCACAGTCACAGATACGGTCGAGTGACAAATACCTATTTTGGAAAATTGGTTGATAAAAACATTGTAGTCTCTCTTAATACTGTAAATTATAACAACGTGTCTTTTTAAGTTAAAATGAATTATTCACTCAGTATTTCCCCGCTGACAAAATATTTTTACAACATGTTTCAGGTGACCTACTTTGAATCAAGTGCAAGTGCCCAGGAGCACTCTGAAGCTTAAAGTAGTGGCTCGAATAAAGAAATAAACATGTTTGTAAAATAAAAGAAATGATGAAATTTCTCCACTGTAAATTACGGGGTCTATCCCGAATTATAATTAAATAATACTCGGGCATTTTAAAATTTTAAACGATCCTGTTAAGACTTCCGCTGTGAAAATAAATACCACGGGTTTTCTGTCCCGCGGCTCCTGGACCCTGTCAAACCAGACACGGGGGCCGTGACAGAAAAAGGTGGTATCAGAGCCACTGATTTAAGCCAATTAAGTATTTAGAAATACTTAATTAATTTGATTGCCCTTCTGTGATTTTGTGAAACTTTAGTTTACAAAATTTTAACTTTGAATTGTGTGCGTCTTCGTGTGTGCGGACAGCATGAATGAACTGTCCGAAGCCCTACAAAATATTTCAATCCACAGTTCAGATATGGATACCACCAGTGTCACTACTGGGTACCAGGCAGATATAGAAGAGCCTATGGCATTTAATGCCCAACCCCAGGAAAAACCTAAAGTAGTGAAAAAGAGACATAGGTGGGCAGGTTGGAGGCGTGTACGTAGGAAGAAGCCCGCGACACAGAAAACCATGAAAAAGGACGACCCAAAAGATAAAGGAAAGAGAATAGAAACGGGAGAAAGTTCTAGGCAAAACCAGGAACCCCTATCTTGGAAGAAAGAGCTGGACCGTAAACTGTCACTAGGGGATATCATCGGACCTGCCGATGAAACTCTCTTTAGTTACCCAGCAGAAGCCCTATTGCCTGTTAACCTAGAACCTGCTATTCCAGACCCTATTATGCACCCTAGACCTTTTCCAGGAACACTAGAAGAGTGGTGGTCTGCCGACTGGCAATTTCAGAATATTGTAAATAGCCCTAACACTTTTCTCCCTCAATTCGACCCGGAACCTGCACCAAACCCATCGATGAGTAACGAAAATTTAGCGGAACTTCGCCATTATGGCGAGGAATTGGTGGATGCCGGAAATAGGATTCGGGAAGTAGGAGAGCAGATCTCCTGGAAATACGACGAGAGGGAACGTCGTTTCTGAAAAAGCCAGTTAACAGGAATTGCAGGAAGTGGTGTAGTTGTGATGTATAATATTAGTAATCTTGTAAAATAAGTTTAAAAATAAAACCTTGTAAGATAATCGGTGTGTACGGAAACATAATATTAAAAATATATATATATCAAAATCGAATAGTCGCAAGGTCGACAATTTTGGCTGTACATGTTTTTGTGATTATCTATTTTCTTAATTGTTTTATTAGTATTAATTGCCTACTTGTTAATGTACAGAATGGGTAAGCAAAAGCTTTCGGATATTTACCATCAACTAGATAGTACCCAAAAGACTAAGAAAACCTCGTCCCAACCAAGTTCCTCAAGATATTCAGTAAATACCAATGAAGGGATATTTGTTCGTAAAGCATCTTATGAAAACCCACTTACTCCCGAGAAAAGAGATTGGATTATTAGAAAAAGTCAAGAGAAAATAGGAACGTCCAAATCAAAAGAAAAGGTAGTTAATAAAGAAACCGATAAGAAACCACCATGGAAAGACAAGTTAGATGAAAAATGGTCAGACCTTTATATGTTAGCTACTACTGCAGTAAACCTTGATCCGTAATCCAAATAAGTAGCCAAACCAAGATCCACCCTGGTAAATAAATAAAGTACGAGAAAATAAACGCATGGTATAATCAGCATAGTTAAACTAGTAGTGTGTTTTGAATTTCAGTTGTAATAGATCTATAAATTTGTGTATTGCTATTTCTAAATAAAGTTTGTGTACCAAGTATTTGTACTAAATGATAAGTTTATATACGTTCAGATGGAACACGCCGTAAATGAACCAGTTAATGAAGTTAACCTGTCAGAACATAATAACGAGGATCATTTCCTAAATCGGCAAGACATAGAAAATATTGTTGCTCAGGGAATAGTTAATGCTATCCCAGCTATCATTGCTGCGGTAAAAAGTCCTGTTGAGCCTTCGCAAGCTCACCCTAGTAAACGTACGCATGACGATACTGCAAGTAATAGTATCAATGGAGGTGGTAACAATAATGACAATAGAATTCAGACCCCTCTACATAAAAAGATGAAAATTGCAACACCTGGTTGCACCTACAAAGAATTTCTTCCCTGTAAACCTGTGGAATTTGCAGGCAACGAAGGGGCAACTGCGGCACTACGTTGGTTGGATAAAACCGAAGCCGTAGTTAAAATAAGCAAATGTGCCGAAGAAGATAGAGTCATGTATGCTTCGCACGTTTTCAAGGAAGAAGCGTTGGAATGGTGGAACACAGTATTACAAGCCAAAGGAAGTGACATGGCTTATGCCATGAGTTGGGAGGAATTTAAACAGTTGATAGAAAGGAAGTTCTGCCCTGAATACGAGAAAGAGCAGATGGTGAATAAATTCCTAAGCCACCGAATGGTGGATGTAGATTGTCGAGGGTATACCTCAAAATTCTTTGAGTATGCCAGAATTGTACCTACTCTAGCTTCGCCAGAACCGGTACTTATTTCTCGTTATATTTGGGGTTTAATTAGCGAGTTTCGTGATATTGTCAAGGCCGCAAGACCACGCACAATTGATGATGCGGTGGAATTAACCAACACATTAACTGACGGACTGGTACGCACTCGAGAAGAAAATAGAAAGAAGGATTTGGCTCAGAGAATTACCCAAGGATTTCGTGTGGGTAGTGGTAGTAGTTTCAAGAAGAGGGGAACAGGACAATCCTCTGTCCTGCCATATTGCAAAAACTGTAAAAAGAAGCATTTCGGAAGATGTAGGGAAACCTGTAACTTTTGCAAAATGGTAGGCCATCGGGAAGAGACTTGCAGAAAGAAAACCACAGTCTGCTACATCTGCGGAGAAACTGGGCATTATAGGCCAGATTGCCCTAAATTAGTCAAACCAGCAGACAACAAGGCTAAACCGGCTAAAGGAACTACCAAGAGGAACGCTAGAGCCTTCCAATTAACTACTCAGGAAGCCGAACTAATTCCTGATGTTATAGTTGGTACGTTTTTAGTTCACAACGTTTTTGCAAAAGTATTATTTAACTCTGGTGCAAACCAAAGTTTTATAAATACTTCATTCTGCCAAGCCCTTCATTTACCCTTAACCAACCTTAGGCAGATTTTTACAGTCGAAACGGCAGATGGAAATTCTGTTAAAATAGATAAGGTTTTGCTAGATGGGAAAATAGAACTTTTAGGCCATAAATTTTCTGCAAATCTGTTACCCATGAATTTAGCCGGATTCGATGTTGTGTTAGGAATGGATTGGTTAATAGCCAACCATGCTCGAATTCTCTGTGATAAAAATTCAATAGAAATTCATACCCCCACAGGAGAATTAGTAATAATTACCGGAGATAAGCCACAGAAGCCACTGAAATTTATTTCAGTAATGAAGTTGGCCAATTATTCAAGAAAACAAGGAATAATATATATGATTTCGGTAGTTATTAACAACAAAAGTAAGAAACTGGAGGATATTCCGATAGTATCGGAATACCCAGATGTTTTTCCGGAAGACCTACCAGGATCACCACCCGATAGGGAGGTAGAATTTAGAATTCATCTAATTCCAGGAACTATGCTGATAGCCAAGGCACCCTATCGGTTAGCACCCACTGAAATGTTAGAATTAAAGAAACAGTTGGATGAATTACTAAGTAAAGGATTTATACGACCGAGTGTCTCTCCATGGGGAGCCCCGGTATTGTTTGTAAAGAAGAAAGATGGATCGATGAGAATGTGTATCGACTATAGGGAATTAAACACGGTTACAATTAAGAATCGATACCCATTACCTAGGATTGATGATCTTTTTGATCAACTGCAAGGAGCTAGATATTTCTCTAAGATAGATTTGCGCTCCGGATATCATCAATTAAAGGTGCAGGAAGAAGACATACCTAAAACTGCTTTCAGAACTAGGTATGGACATTACGAGTTTACAGTCATGCCCTTCGGGTTAACAAATGCTCCAGCAGCATTTATGGACATGATGAATAGAATCTGTAAACCGTATTTGGATAAATTTGTAATCGTTTTCATTGACGACATACTTATTTACTCCAAAAGCCAGGAGGAACATTGTGAGCACCTGCATGTGCTCTTAACTTTGTTAAGAAAAGAAAAGCTTTACGCCAAATTCTCAAAGTGTGAATTTTGGCTTCAAGAAGTGTAATTCTTAGGACATGGTGAATCACGAAGGTATTCACGTAGATCCCTCCAAGATTGAAGCTATCACCAAATGGAAAGCCCCGAAACCAACAACAGAAGTTAGAAGTTTTCTAGGATTAGCTAGATATTATAGGCGTTTTATTAAAGATTTTTCTAAGATAGCCGTGCCATTAACTAAGCTAACCTGTAAAGCTGTAAAATTTGAATGGGGACCGAGACAAGAAGAGGCTTTTAGAATTTTAAAGAAAAAGTTAACAAATGCCCCAATCTTAGCATTACCAGATGGAACAGAAGATTTTGAAGTTTACTGTGATGCTTCTATGCTAGGATTAGGATGTGTGTTAATATAGCGCAAAAAGGTAATTGCGTATGCCTCAAGGCAATTGAAAAAGCACGAAGAAAACTACACAACTCATGACTTAGAATTAGGAGCAGTAATTTTTGCCCTTAAGATTTGGAGACACTATCTGTATGGAAGTAAGTTTACTGTCTATACGGATCATAAAAGCTTAAGACACATATTTGGGCAAAAAGAATTAAACACGAGACAAAGAAGATGGATGGAAATTCTAAGTGATTACGACTGTGATATTCAATATCACGAGGGAAAGGTAAATGTAGTTGCAGATGCCTTAAGTCGTAAATATCATGAGAAGCAAAAGCGAGTCCGTGCTCTTAGATTAAATCTACAAGTAGATTTAATGGAACAATTGAAGAAAGTTCAGGAAACAGCAATCAAGGACGATGCTGAAGGAATGAAAGGTTACATAAAAGAACTAGAACAAGGAAATGATGGAATTTGGAAATTCCACAAGAAAAGAATTTGGGTACCTAAGCAAGGAGATTTAAGGAATAGAATTCTAGAGGAAGCCCATAAATCTAGGTACATTATGCACCCTGGAAACAATAAGATGTACCAAAATTTAAGAAATAATTTCTGGTGGATAGGTATGAAAAAGGATATAGCTAGTTATGTATCCAAATGTCTTACTTGTTCACAAGTTAAGGCAGAACACCAGAAACCTTCAGGGTTACTTCAACAATTAGAGATGCCTGTTTGGAAATGGGAACTTATAACCATGGATTTTGTTACTAAGCTACCCAAAACCAGAAAAGGTAATGATGCGATTTGGGTAATTGTGCACCGATTAACCAAGTCAGCTCATTTTCTACCCATGAAAGAAACTTTCACCATGGAAAGATTAGCAAAATTGTACGTAGATGAAGTAGTATCCCTACATGGAATTCCACTCTCTATTGTATCGGATAGGGATAGTCATTTCACTTCACAATTCTGGACAAGTTTCCAAGAAGCCATGGGTACTCGATTAAATTTAAGTACGGCATATCATCCCCAGACAGATGGACAAAGTGAAAGAAACATTCAGACCTTGGAAGACATGCTTAGGGCATGTGTAATAGATTTTGGTGGAAACTGGGATGATCATTTACCCTTAATTGAATTCTCCTATAATAATAGCTATCATTCAAGCATTGAAGCTGCCCCGTTCGAAGCACTGTACGGACGCAAGTGTAGAACTCCAGTTTGTTGGGCAGAAATAGGAGAAAGTCAATTATCAGGACCTGAGATTGTACAAGAAACCACCGACAAAATAACTCAAATTAAAGAAAAACTGAAGACAGCTCGAGATCGTCAGAAGAGCTATGCCGACAATCGACGTAAGCCGTTAGAATTCCAAGTCGGAGACAAGGTACTTTTGAAAGTTTCTCCTTGGAAAGGAATAGTACGATTTGGAAAGAAAGGAAAGTTAAGTCCAAGGTACATAGGACCATTTCAAGTAGTCCAACGAATAGGACCAGTAGCTTACCGTCTACAACTACCAGAAGAACTAGCGGGAGTACATGATGTATTTCATGTATCCAATCTTAAGAAATGTCTATCTGACGAATCTCTGGTAATACCTCTCCAAGATATACAAGTAAATGAAAAGTTGAAGTTTGTTGAGAAACCACTCCAAATAGAAGATAGAAAGATTAAGTTCGTCAAACATAAACGACTGGAGCTAGTCAAGGTCAAGTGGGATTCAAAGAGAGGACCTGAATATACTTGGGAGCTGGAATCGGAGATGAAACGCAAATATCCACACTTATTTCAGTAAATCTCGAGGACGAGATTTTTATTAAGGTGGGGAGGATGTAAGGACCTTCAAAAACATCTTTAGTATACCTGTATATGAAAACCCGAACCCCTAAAACCCTAACCAACATGAAAAATCAAGAAAAACAAAATTTTTGGGTTTTAGGCGGGCCGTGTAAGAGATAACTCAATCTTACGCGGGCCGCTTCAACTTAATAACTAAACCGGATAAGTTTTAAGGGTCCGGGCGGGCCGCATACAAGTTAAACATAAGTTAACGCGGGCCGCGACAGCTCAAAATTCTCCGGAAACAGGTTTGGGCCACGTATGGGCCACCTGTGAAGTCTAAGCCCATGACCCGGCAACCCTAGGCGTAGATTAGGCGGCAATGCGGGCCGCGTAAAGGTTGCTTGTAACCTTACGCGGGCCGCGTGAAGGTTGTTTTCAGGCTATAAATAGCCAGTGCATGGGAAGGCATTCTGTTGTCGAAATCTTTCACTTCTCAGACATAATAATAGCATTAGAAGGTATAATTTTTTAATAGTAGTGAGGTGCTGCTACAATACCGGGTAATAACTCGATCGCTATTACGATGTAACGTCCGATCGATTGAAACTATCCAACGAGTGTTTAAGTGCTGCTCAATCTGGGTTTATACTTTGTTATTCGTCGTGATTCCAACAGGATATTTAAGCTATGCTCTGTTATTCATTGTGAATCCGCTGGATATTTAAGTATCGCACTTTGTCATTTGTTGTGAGGGTTGTATCTCGTGAATTACCGTAACTGTTGTATTAGTTACTAACCTGGTTGTGTGCATTATTGTTAAACTAGGTTATTCAGCTTATCAGTAGGCTAAGTATTGCCCGTCTAAACTTGCAATGTGAGTCATTCTCTTTTTATCAATTGTTTTACAATACTCCAAATTATTTTCAAAGTTATAATTACAGTGATTAAGTTTATGTAATCACCAAATTACAGCCGGTATGTGGGGTATTGTGCACATTACTATTTTTATCACTTTAGGTGGGCGAGCCTAAAACTTGTGATACTCGTCACTAATGGGGCGACGGGACCCAATAGTGGTATGACCACAGTCACAGATACGGTCGAGTGACAAATACCTTAAAGTAGTGGCTCGGATAAAGAAATAAACATGTTTGTAAAAAATAAAAGAAATGATGAAATTTCTCCACTGTAAATTACGGGGTCTATCCCGAATTATAATTAAATAATACTCGGGCATTTTAAAAATTTAAACGATCCTGTTAAGACTTCCGCTGTGAAAATAAATACCACGGGTTTTCTGTCCCGCGGCTCCTGGACCGGGTCAAACCAGACATGGGGGCCGTGACACAATGTTAGGAACATCTTTTAGATCTTGATACCAATTCTTGTTAACAGGGGTCTGAATCGTTTCAATAGGGATGTCTTCTTTTCCCCTTAGAACCATCCTCATCGGAATCACCCCTGCCTTGATGAAGAAAAACTTTAGTTTCCAATCATGGAAAGATTTTTGAGGATGCTGCAAAATCTTCTTTGCGGACACTCTGTGGAAAAACGAGTAAAACCCTTGGGTACAGTGCATTGGTGAAAAACCCTAAATCAAAGGACTGTTGGCTCAATATGCATCGTCCAACACACAAACTCGAAATGTCGAACCCTAACCATGTCAATAGGGTGCAGTTGGGAAATATGAAACTTATAATACTCAAGGATTTCAAGGAAAAATTTTGTTACAGGCAAGCGAAAGTTGCCTTCACAGAAAAAATCCCAAAAGAGAGTGATATACCCAGCTGGAGCATCTGCTGCTGTCTGACCCTCCTCAGGGTACAGGGCACCCCATTTCTCCGAGAATCTAAAGTTTCGAACCAAACCATCAAAAGTTGCTCTGGGCCACATTAACGGTGGAAGTTCAGCAGACATTTCTTCGGATAAGTCTTCTTGGTGTTCTCCGGTTGACATAAGAAGAAGAAATGACAATTTTTTTTTCTTAACAGATAATGAAGAAAGGAAAGGGAAAAGTTTTCAACAAAGCAATGATTAACAGAAAGGGGCAACTCAAACAAACTTATATACTCACCGCAATAAATAGCATCGGTAACTGCCATAGCACCTTTTCCGGATATCACAGTTATCCAAGCAACAGGAGCGAGTAAGAATCAACACAAACGCGAGTTCACGCGTGCGTGCAAAGCACGGACAGTAAGGGACAACTGACAGTGACAGCCTGTCACTCAGTCCTTACTGTACCAGCCCCATCTAAAGTCAAAGATTTCCAAAATCTTTATAATAAGTAACGTAAATCTTCTCCTAGAAGATTCCCTACTTTCGCGCCAAAAAGCATCTCCCTCTCATAAGTCCAGTGCTCCACTTACTTGCATAAGAGCAACACTAGACTGGGGGACTTAAAGGGGTAAGGTCCCAAAAACCTTGTAACAAATACTTGGGACCATACCACAACTTTGTCTTCCAGCCCTTATTCGACCTTGCGCGGCCGCGCACTTGTCCTACAAAGAAGGCTTGAGAAACAGATAGCAGATAAACACCCGCGCGCCAGAAGGAAATCATAAATCCTTGCGCTTTCCTCCATAAACAAAGGATAAAAATCCTCAATTAAGCACCTCCGCTCAATGATATCCAGACTTGGATATTATTTACTCAACTGATGCCACACCATAAAGAATCACACCGGATTATGGCAACAATCTTCTAGAAGGACTC
Organism: Helianthus annuus; assembly: GCF_002127325.2. NCBI lineage: Eukaryota > Viridiplantae > Streptophyta > Magnoliopsida > Asterales > Asteraceae > Helianthus > Helianthus annuus. Next base: position 84,431,362 of record NC_035449.2, read on the forward strand.
AATCGTGCACCACTAGACGGTTATAACCGTGTGGACACGTGTCCTCATCTCAGGACTCCCTGAAATCACAAAGATGGCATGGAATTGGAGGAAAACCTCCACTTGATCACATTCCACGTGGTAATTCCCCACCCATAGATCTGAACAGCGATCCATGTGCACTCATGTCGGATCGAGAAGATTAAACGGAAGGAAATGTAACCGCTTACGGGGTTAGCATTTTCCTTTAACATTTCATCAACAGCTTTTCCCATCCAAACTCTCAGCTATAAATACAAGAACAATTCAGGTATGAAATTCAAGTTACACACACTTCGTCAATACCTCTTCTTCTTCATAAACACATACTTATTCTCAAGCCAGAGTCGGGTCAAGGAGAGAACCCCTCTTCTCCCCTTGACGAGGCTAACGGTGCTTTGTTTCGCAGAGTTTACCGGAGAAGAAGGTTAGCTACATCGAATCAAACGAGAGAGAACAACCCCTTTTATGCAGATCCAAACCCCCTAGATAATTCGATTCCGGTCAACTATCTAGTGTTTCTTCAGTCGGGAATTAAAAGTGTCACAAAAAGTTACATAAAAGACACTATACGGAATAACATAGCACTTTAACAGAACGGTATCTAACCGAACAACCGGACATTACCCGGAACACTAAAATATTACCAGAAACATTGTTTCACTTTTTCTGAGCTAGTTATGGTTCCCGAGCACACTAACATATTACATAAAGCATGAAACACATTAAACACAAGTCTTACACTTAACACCCCCACTAATCACCTACTTATCATTCAACTTTCATTTAACCCCCCTCCCCCATGTAATTTTCGGCTCAAGGTGGCCCCACCTTCAAAGATATTACAAGATTACATCAAATCCCCATGTAATCTAGCTTAGATATGATTTTATCTTGTTAGTACTATTAGAAACATTATAACCAAAGGATATTAGATCAAGATTGCATATAAGGACCAACATACATCTTCATCACCAACACAACACTCTTCTCTCCTCCTCCCACAACAAGCTCGGCCGAACATACCCCCTTACACACCACCCATTTTCGATTTCCATACAAGTAAACCAAGTGTACTACAAGGTGTTACAAGGTGTTTAACGAAGCTCGGTGTTCACGGATCTTGAAGGACCTCTACCACAAGATTTTATCCACTCATTTTTCTCCATTGATCTTCCCTAGCTTTAAGCTAGTTGTAAGACTTCTTTACACTCTTGTTTACTTCATATTGTTGGTGGATAATAGATATATTATGATGAAATCTTATGAACACTAAAAGACTTGAATCTTGAATCATGAAAGATAAGCTTAAATAAGATGAAACATGATGAAATAACGCTAGTATGATGTTGTTTAGTGCATGTATGATGTTTGCTTGATGATTACTAGTAATATGATGATTGATCATCATATGGAACTTGTTAGAGCATGATTAAAAACATGGTTTAACAAGTTAGAGATGATTATGTACTTTCATGAAATAATCATCTTCTAGACTAACATGAACTTGAAAGTAAAAATGATTTTTCTTACAAAGTAATAAACCTAGTGAACTAGTAAACTTGTAAACCCAAGGCTTGTGAATGATTTTTCTAAACAAACCAAGTTTAAAAGACGGTTTTTGAAAGATCATGATTCTTACATATACTTACACTATTTTTTGGAAATAAAATAAGTATATGGATGCTAGTGAAACATGAAAATGTTGTAAATAAATACTTTTGTAAAATATGTTCACAAGTTGTGAACATCTAAAAATCCAGAGAATGAGATTTTAACAAAAGTAAACACACTTTGGAGGGTAACTGAACCCACTAAACACCTCACCGAGTTACTACGCGTTTTTATAAAACATCAAGTTCATGTTGGGTTATAAATAGAATAGTTTTGCACTTGGTAAGTGTAATATTGTTTAGAGTATGGTTGTTGATTGATTTGAATGACTTTTCGAAAAGAAAATGATATACTTATTAGCATGGACACCTCCATTTACAAAGGAGAATATGGCGAAATTTTCTAAAAATTCCAACACTTAGAAATTATTTTCTAACAAGTGTTTGCAAATATGTTTTAACTTTGTTTTTCAAAATAAACTTCGCCATAGGTTTTGTTACAAAAATACGAAGTATCGGAGGTTGATTTTTTACAAATAAAATGGATAAATATATATTTAGAATATATATTTTATACTAAAACACTTGTGCTAATACTTGTATGATTTGTGGAATAGTTATATTATTTTAGGGTAAAATAATATAACTTAACAATACCATGGAAATTACAACTCCAAAGTAATACCAAAAATCACAAGGAATAAATATTTAAGTTACGCGCTTGATATTGTGAAACCGAACGCCAAAACGTAACTTACAAAATATTCCAAAAAATACTCTTACACATATATTTTTGGTAAAATTTATTTTGGAAATTAAAGAAGTGAAAATATATTATTTTGGGAAAAATATATATATTTTGGAATACATTATTTTTGACAAATAAATTATATATATTTTCTAAGTGGGACTTAAAATTATAATATTTCGGAGCTACAAAATACATGTATAAATACCCCATCCTTGGGAAGAAAATACGAAAATTAAAATACTTGAGAAGTATCAATACGAAATATTGTTTAATCAATTATTCCAAAACCAAATATAATTTAAAGTTAAAATAATTTATTTTAACAAATAATTATAACTTGGAATAATATTCGGAGACAAAAGAAACGCAACTCAAAACATTAAACTCTAAGCCAAGGCACGGCCCATTCGTCTAATAGATGTTAGTACGTTGTAGGTGGTCGTGTAGCTGACAGAGTTTGAGTTACAAGCAGAAGACGTACTACAGTGAGTTCATGTCCCCCTTTTCTTCTAACTGTTTTCAGTTTTATACTTCGGGGGTGAAATACATGTTACGATTATTACAAACGTTTTATACATGGTATGATTAGCTTAAGGAGGGTTTTACTACTAGATCATGTGAAAGGTGGGTATAACACTTAAGGCCATTAATCCTCATTGTAGGACCAAGGGACATGAGTGATAGATCTATTTGGGTGTAGCGAGCCCACACCCATGTGGACCAGGGTGGCCCATGTGGTTACTATGTCTTCCTCCCGGAGACAAATTTGCTAGGTTTGAGTCTTCCTGCACCATTTCACACATACCATTGGCTTTGCAACCCATTGGTGATCTCTTTTTCCTTAATTGCAACATACCAGGGATTTTCATACATACAGACATACTTTAAAGGTTTATACACACAGACTTACACATGAACTCGCTCAACTTTTGTTGATTTTTCAAACTACATGTATTTCAGGAAACTAATGGATCTGGAAGGGTATGCGTGTGTTTCAAGCTGCGTTTGAATAAAGTTGTCATCGAAGGTTGTAGGGTTTGAGAGGTGTAACCTATTCCTAGACGAGTTACATGTCTCTAAACCTCGTTTTATTTAAAGTCTTTTGTTGAGTCTTACGAACTCGTTTTAAACAAGTCATGGTTTGTAACTTAATTTGGAGTTGATGTTTCAAGACAAGCATGTTATGGTATTTTCTAAACTATATTAATGGATGAACATCTCGTGTTTTTTTATCATATAGCATTGTTATGATTGTTGCTATGGTATTAAGAGGACACACCAAAATAACCACACTTCCGCAAAAGCCAGGGAGTGACAATATGAATATGAATATAGTATTTTAAATAAAAGGCTCGTTTTACTAGTTATTTATAATAACTAAAATAATTAGTAAAACCTTTTATATCATGACTAAAATTTCTTTTCGTTGAGTAATAAACTAATAATGTATCTTAATCATCATTTCAAAAATACTTAATAACTTTTATATATTGGGTAGTTTTGTTATATATGTTTTATATTTTTAATAATTACTTTTTTTATTTTTAGTTCCCTCCCCAAATCTCAAACATAACCCCCAAAATTCTATATCTCCCGCTCTTCTCAAAATTCACAATGGAAAACCCTTGTCTGCATCGCCCACCCCAATCGGTATTCTCTCTCCGCTCGATTCCTATCCACATCCCTTTTCCGGTGGTCGTCTCCTCCGATTACTCCCCAATCTTAGTGTTGAGAGTTCAAGGGTGTAGCCAGTTCTGTCGACAAAGAGACGATGGTGTTCTTCTATCGAAATCGGTCAACCACCGGTGATGGAAACCCGTGTAACTGCAATGAGGTGTCTCGAAGTGGTTCATGGCGGCGCTTAGGGTTCGGACGACTCTCTTTGTTCTCCGGTCAAGACACCCGGTGGAACTGAACCCTAACAGTGGTGTGTAGATTTAGGTGATTAGCTCTCTTTGTTGGCACTCGGCATGAATGTTGGTGAGGTTTTGTGTTTTTGTTGTTGATTTGTTGTTTTGGTGTGTAGATTTAAGGATGAATTGGTATTTTGTGTGGCTGATGATTTAATGGTGATTAGCTTTAGGATTGAAAGAATTTAGGGCTTGTATGTATTCATGATTTTAATTCTTTGAATTTATGTATTCATGATTTAATGCTTTGAATACAGAGGCAGACACAAAGTAATTGCTATATGTCATTTGCTAGTGAGATTTAGGGATAAAGTGGCATTTTGGGGGATGATGATTTCATGGTGTTTGTTTTTTGTTGCTTAGATTGCTTGTTTGAGATTAGGAAGGTTATGTTGGTACTATCTGCCAAACAGGTCCGTGTGGTGTTTTAGCTAGAAGAGGTCAAATAAAAAGGTTGTTGCAGTTTCAATGTGTTTACTTATGAATGGGCTGTTATGCCGTATGATCCTGCTGCCAAAAAACTCAGATAATTTTACTTATTTGTGAATTCTGTATATTCTGGTCTGGTTTATCTTAACATGAACTTCACCCTTTACATAGGCATAATCTCTTTCTTCATTTGGCTCTAGTTCTTTCTCGGAAGATACCAAATTCAGTTCGTGGCATCAATGTAAGTTCTTCCATTATAGAAGTTTGTAAAACTTATGATCTAAAATGTAAATGAAGTTCTTATCACTTCAATGATGGTTTTTCGGATTACAGGATGCATGTAGATACTTTCTGATAGAGAGCGGTATTGCACTCTTTGTAGCCTTTTTGATCAATGTCTCAATGATTTCTGTTTCTCGCACTGTCTGCTCAGCCAAAAAACTACCAAGTGAGGAGATGGATCGTTGCAGTGATCTGAACCTTAACTCAGCTTCCTTTCTTCTTAAAGTACGCGTCTTATATGTTAATGAGTATAATTTTTATGGTAGGAACTTTGAGAAAAACACTTATATCCATTCTTTTACTACATGTGCAGAATGTTTTGGGGAAGTCTAGCTCCACTCTTTATGGAATAGCGCTATTAGCTTCCGGCCAGAGTTCCACAATCACAGGTACTTATGCGGGTCAATTTATTATGCAGGTAGGTTAGATGAGAGTTCTCTTGTAGTAATATTCCTAAGACAACCACCCATTTCATTTGAAGGATCAAACTTAACAGTGTAATTGTTGGTATCACAGGGTTTCTTGGACTTAAAAATGAAGAAGTGGCTCAGGAATTTAATGACAAGGTGCATTGCCATCACACCAAGTCTAATTGTGTCAATAATTGGTGGGTCAGCTGGAGCTCGAAGACTTAATTGTCATAGCATTAGTTTGTACTTCAATCTTAGGCTATTTATACACATCTCAATGTATCTTGGAAACTAGTTTTCAATATGGATAATTCACAGATGATACTGTCATTCGAGCTTCCATTCGCACTCATTCCACTCCTCAAGTTCAGTAGCTCAGCTACCAAAATAGGGCCTCACAAAAAAAATATTTTTTATCTTTTTTAAATGTTCCTTCACAGATACATAGGAAGTTACAAAACAAATAACTATATTTTTTTATTAAATTTTATTTAGTGTCGTCAGAAATGCGTAGGAAATGAGTGTTAGAAATGCGTCAGAAAGGAGAGAGTCGGAAATCCGTCAAAAAGGAGAGAGTCGGAAATCCGTCAAAAAGGAGAGTGTCAGAAATGCGTCAGAAAATTATGACGGAATTGCGTAACAAAACTAAAAGTAATAATTATATTATTATTATTAATAATCCTAATAATGCATAGAAAATGCGTAGGAATTTTTGACACCAAATTTTGGTCGGAAATGCGAAGTAAATTGCGTAGGAAATGTGTAACAAAACAGTTTCCTACGTGAGGTTTTCCTACATATACATTTTGTCAAAAATTTGTCAGAAATCGCGATTTGTGACGCATTTCCTACGAAAAACGGTGTAGAAAATTTTGGATTTTCTAGTAGTATATAAGCAAATGGGTCAAATTGGAACCTCTACTATTTTCTATAACAGACCTAATAACAGACACACCTTGGATGAATATTGTATAATCAATAAAAGATTATATGGAATTTTTTCTTCAGATAGCAGCAAATTCAGTTCTAGGGCTCTTTGTGCAAGTGTATCATGATGGTCAAAATGAACCATGAATACTGTATAATCAACAAAATATTTACTGAATATTGCATGATTTCACAATTGGTACATGTATCTCAATGTTTAACATTTCTTTCTTTCTTTCATACAACATGTAAGCATAAGAAAAACAAATATATAAATCCCATATGCTCTAAAAAGAACTTTTAAACCAATTTATCTCTGTTCATTGTATAGCACCATCAACATACTTAACTCACAATTAGAAAGACACTAACATAACAATATAAGAGACTGTATCAAACACTCATGTTTTAAGCCTCAAATGTACATATATATTTCGGTTTAAGACGCTACTCATAATGAAATGAAATTAACATAGAATCAAAATCATATAGCTATGCTAGAAGAAGCAAACTCACTATCAAAGGGTCTTTATGGTGCTAAGTTGCGCGTCATTCACCTGTAATAATGAAGGAAACAGTTTAGGGAAACCCATGTTCCAAAAGAGATTAGAAATCTTCAAAAGTGAGCACTCAAGTTCCAAAAGAGATTAGAAATCTTCAAATCAAAATTCTAGTGAAACTACAAACTAAAATGGGGAGTTTGATCCTAACTTACGACGACTCCTACGGACGTATGATGGCTGACTCTGCTAACCTCGAAAAAGGTGAAAAATTTTCATGTAATCTCTTATGGCAATTCCCATTAAACTAAAATAAATGCATAAACTCTACAAACTACATAACTCTAAAACCATATCCACAAGTCAGCAGGTCAACTTATCCAAACTCAAACCCATATAACCAGTAACATAAAGGCAGCATAAACTAAAGTGCAGTAGTTTACCTTCACGGTATTAGTGTCATAATAGTCTGGGTATAAACTACTCCCTTTGATTCCTTTTTTGATGACCAAGATGCTCCCATACCAGCTCATAAAAGCGAAAATAGAAAACAAAATTCCGATGCTACCAAGAACCATTCCTTTTAACAAACCTTGTTTAATACCTAGAGCTAAAGTTGGTATTAACGCATCTGAAAACCGACTCACCATTTTTTTCTCTCCAACGTAGTAATGAACTGTTTTAATCAAAGAAAACGCCTGTTCTGCTATCCCACCGGAAACTGTATAAGCTTCTTGTATTTTCTCTTCTTTTTTCGCTAAAATATTTCCATATATTACCCCTGGAATAATCAGCAAAAACATAGCTGGAAGTGCAACAATTGCTAATCTCCAACAGAGGCCTCGATCAGCCTGTAAGATCTGTTAGAATTTAAGAACGATTTTATCAGAACTATATGACCATGTAAAAAAAGGCATAATAAATAATAAAACCTTTAACATGATTTGCCTCATGCCTTTAACATCTGGATTTGGGAACAACACACGATGGTCAAACCGACCAGGTCTAATTAGTGTCGTATCCATTGACTTCGGAAACTTGGTTGCAGCAATAACAATAATGCCTTCATTTTGTTTAAAACCCTCTAATGCCTAAAGCAACTGATTTAAACGCATCTTCATGTATTGTTGGTCCTTCGGGTTACGGCTTCCTCCAACTGATTTAAAGATCTCTAACCTTGCAAGTCCTAACACCAATAAACATTTCTTCAAACTCACTACCACTACAAGAGAAAATGGCACACCTGCTTCTCCTGCCTAACATTGTCTTCCCTGTCCCAGGTGGACCTACAAGCAAAACACTTTTTGGAAGCTTTCCGCCTGAGTTAGATTTAGCCTTTTGATTATGTATTCTTTTGAGGAATACTTTTAACAGTCCCATTACCTGCGGATAACTCTTCGAACCCAACAGTAGTTTCAACCACTGTTGTAACTCAACAGTGGTTAAACTCATTGTTTTAACCCAACAGTGGTTAAACTCACTATTTTAACCCAACAGTGGTTGAAACCACTGTTTTAACCCAACAGTGGTTTAACTCACTGTTTTAACCCAATAGTGGTTTAACTCACTGTTTTAACCCAACAGTGGTTTAACCCACTATTTTAACCCAACAGTGGTTTCAACCACTATTTTAACCCAACAGTAGTTTAACGCACTGTTTTAACCCAACAGTGGTTTAACGCACTGTTTTAACCCAACAGTGTTTTGAAACCACTTTTGGGGTAAAACAGTGGTTTCCTTTGAGATGCTACCCTATTAAACAAAAGAAAAATTATACCAATCCACTATTTTGGGTTAAAACAGTGTTGGTAGAAATCTTCAAGCACTTTGTCGTTCATAGTACTGAAATCCCACCTTTGATATCATCATCGGTCTGCAAAACAATCAAGATGAATAAAAAATTAAATAAAAAGCTATTAGTGACCAGAAATAACATAATCTACCTCATCACATATATATTCCCCGTATTTGCCACAGACAAAACATACGGGCTCTCCAGGGACTGGAAACCGCTGCTGACTTCTTTCCTTTACAAGATTGGCGGTGTCTATATTTCCTATATGAAGTTGGAACATAGGTATTTGAATCAGAAGTTTGCATATAGTTACACATATGCTACAACACCTTTCCGGCTTCACAGAAGATGGTGACTTAGATTTAGCTGGCGATTTCGACACAGAACGTTCCAAGGATTTGCTGCAAAAATAAACTCCAAAATTAATTGAATTACAGAATAAGCAAATAATAATATATTATTTTTCATAGCTCATACCTCCTGCTGCGTCGCAAGCTTCTGCTTCTACTCCGGCTCCGGCTTCGGCTTCTGCTTCTGCTTCTGCTTCGGGTATAAATGAAAACATGTGCTTTAAGCCCATTTACATGAAAACCGGATAATTACGTTGTATTTGTTCATAAGAACTCGAACGGGTATAAATAAAAAGTGGTTGAAAATTGTTAGTGCATAAAGTGTTTGTAGCCGTGTGTGTGTTAGAAGTTAAGTTAGACAGATTATTGGACTTGTAACCTAATCGAATGAGTCATTCGATTGGTAGAAGAACATGAAAATTCTTCAATATAATAAAATCGAGCTGCACCTTTCGTGAGCAGTTTGGTTAGACGAAAACCAGCATATCCATTGTCATCTTTGACTTGCATACAACAGTTGTACAACATCATTCGCATCGAATTGGGTTCGAACCAAACAATTCAGCTTCAAAATTGCTTGATTCTTACGAGCCCTATCGTTAGTTAAAAGCATCGAACATCCTCCTACGCGGAAAATACAGTTCAACAGCATCATAGACCTTTCTCTCCCACAGTACCTGAAAGAAAACGATATTGGTGAATAATATTTTCTTCGTCTTAAATAACGAAAAATTAAATAAAAGTATGATAAAATGTCAAATAACTAATAAAACAAATACTAATAACTATAATAGATAATAAACTCGGCTAACAATACCAGTTAACTATATGTTGCAGCCAAACAATAAAATGCAATGTCCTATTTAAGTACTCTATATGATATGTTGCAGCCAAACAATATACAAATACCTTAGTCGCTCTGTTGACATTGGACCCTCACATATGGCGGTGTGTAACCATCTTTATGATTTGCAATAGTTAATAAAGATGAAATTATTGACAGGGAAGAAGCACCAACAATATCCATAAACTCTATTAAAGACAAAAAAAAAACAATCAACTTTATCATAAATATCCTATTATCTGTACATAAGTTAATCAAAGAATCAACAAAAACAACTTACAGTGAGAGAACGTGGAGAGTTGAACTCCATGCTTCCACATAACATAATCTCCAATTCAGCTTCATCTACATAAACAAAAAAAATGATTACAAAGTAGCATGATTTCAAACCCTAAGTACTCTATATGATATGTTGCAGCCAATCAATAAAATGCAATGTCCTATTTAAATACTCTATATGATATGTTGCAGCCAAAGAATATACAAATACCTTAGTCGCTCTGTTGACATCGGACCCTCACATATGGCGGTGTGTAACCATCTTTATGATCTGCAATAGTTAACCCAGAGTGACCAAAAATAAATAAATAAGAAAGGGGGGCTGGGGAAATTAAAAGCACATATGGAATCAGATGGATGATCATATTAAGAGAGTGGCTGGCTGGCTTTCTTCTTGGATACACTTTCAGAACCCAAACAGCCAAAATCAATTAATAAATTGCCTAAGACCAACACAAGTAAGGCATTCATACCTGATTATCTTTGGAACGAAGACAAAGATGGTTACACACCGCCATATAACCTAATCACAAAATAATAACACACCGCCAAAATCGATGTAGTTCAGAGAAGGGAAAGGCAGTGGGCGGTGTTCAGATTTCAGAGAAAGGCAAAGAGGAATATAACCTAATCACAAAATAATAACACTGTAACTAGAAAAACCAATCGCAAAAAGAACAAAATGCTAGAAATCTAACCTTGATAAATGGAATAATACAAAGGATCGACCAATCGATTAAAACCCTATCGATTCGTACCTTAGTGGAAGGAGAATATGGTGGCGTCTGGCACACTTTACATGCTCGATCTCTCTTGAAGTTTGCCCTAATTGCTACTTCATGGATCTGCGGCGACAGAAATTAGGGTTTGTGGATTTTCTTGATCGATGAGGTTTAGAGAAGATTACATTGAATGAAGAAGAACCAAACAAAAATCTAGATCACCTAACCTTTGAATGGAGCAGAGTATTCTAAATAAAATAGATACGGTTTGAAGATTGGATTTGGAGGTGCTCTGGATTTGAAGATTGGATGTGGAGGTGCTCTGGATTTGAGAGAGGGATTGAATTTTGAAAGGGGAGCCAGAATAATGTAGGTTATATATGTATACGGTTTGAATTTTGAATCTGGAGCCAAGATTTTGAATATGGGCCGTGGTTTAGATGAATATCAGTGGTTTCCCCTTTTGTATGTGTGGGCTGACATTTGAAAAAGTGAATGTGGGCCACTTTTTTTATGAAATCAGTGGTTTGCCCTTTTGTAAAGGGAAATAAGAAGGGGATGGTACTGTTAGGCGGGAAAAGGCAAAAGTGATGCCCTAATCTAATGACACGTGGCCCAAATAACTTTCATTTATTATATATAATAGGCATATATATTTATCAGAGGGGAATTCGGGTCTGGTAGAAGCTAAAACAGCTTTGTGAAGATTTTAATTGCCGTCTTTTAGGAAAAACATATTATGAAGCACATGACTTTGTTTCTCAAAGAGAGTTTTCGTTGATACTTTTAGTTTGAATGTTAACGACTGTAGTACGAAAATAGCAATGAACACTTTAAGTTTGAATGTTTAAATTTGGATATTTTAATTTGGGTTATTTGATGTCTGATTATGATTTGAAATTTCATAAATGATACAGTAAAAAGGTAGCAAAAAGGTGACAAAAAAGTAGTAAAGCGGTAGCAAAACAGTTTGTTACCGTGTTTTTTGTGACAAAACAGTAACAAAATGCAATCGCAAAAAACATATTTTCTGGTAGTGTTTCCTCCATGTTAAAGTTTGTTCATCTTCTACATGGTAATGGTAATAATCCCAAAAAAATCTATGACACTCCATTTTGTTGGTCCCCCATAGTCCCACAAAAACTTGCGATTTTTAAATTGTGTAGTCCCATTTTTAATTCAAACCTCATTTGAATATCTGGCCAACATTCTAGACTTTCCCTAAATGTTCTACACCACAAAAGCATCTATCTAAATTTAGCCTTATCGGCACCGTGAATTTTAATCATAGGAAACGTGTGTTTCACCTTTTAGTGTGTTTATATATTATTTTATTATTATCAATATTATTAGAAACCAGTGTAAATGTAGTATAAAGCAAGTACAGTTCTAGGTGTGATTAGCAATTTGCATCATTTGCATCAAATGTTTTTTTTGCCATACCATGAAATTCATTTGTAGCCTCAAGTCAGTGCCAAAAATTTCCATCAACATGTTTCAAATTTCCGCAACAAACACTTTTCAATCTTCTATTGGTATTGGCATCATCATATTCCTCTTGTTCTTCAAAGTCATTAAAAAAAAACGATTCAAAAAAACCACACCAACTGCCACCTGGTCCAACTCCTCTTCCCTTCTTTGGCTGCATCATCCAAATGCTTCAAAACCGGCCAACCTTCCGTTGGATCCACAAGCTCATGGACGATTACAAGTCCCCAATCATTTGCATTCGGCTAGGCCACTCAACCCATGTCATCGTAGTCTCTTCGCCATTCCTAGCGTGCGAGTTTCTAAAAACTCAAGATGAAATATTCGCTTCGAGGCCTAAAACTTTATCAGGTTATTTAATAAGTAATGGCTACCGATCAACCATCATGGCCCCCTTGGGAAACCAATGGCGAATGATGAGAAGAATGTTGAACCGAAACATCCTCTCGTTGTCAGTACACAAATGGCTCCAACCCAAACGAGATGCAGAAGCTAACCACTTACTTTCTTACATAACCAGTCAGATAAGTGAAGGCGGATTGATAAACATTCGATTAGCAAGCCAACAGTTTTGTGGAAACCTGATAAGGAATATGATTTTTGGAACAAGACTCTTTGGGGAAGGAAACTCGGGTGATGAAGAAACTGAACATGTCTCGGCTCTTTTCATCATCCTAAAGTATTTTAGTGCATTTTGCATCTCTGATTATTTTCCGTGGTTGAGAGGGAAGACTGATTTTGATGGCCATGAAAAAATTATAAGGACTGCCATTGAAATTGTCCGAAAGTACCATGATCCATTGATCGATGAACGAATTCAAATGTGGAACAATGGGGATCGCAAGCAAGAAGTGGATATACTTGATATTCTAATCAAACATGATCAACCAAAGCTTACACCACAGGATATTCAAGCCCAAATTCTTGTTAGAACTACTTCCAATATGTTATTTCAATTTTAATATATGAGTTTACTCATTTTGATAGAATGATTATCTTGATTTGTTTTAGGAACTAATGATTGCCACAATCGATAATCCATCTAATGCAGTAGAATGGGTGATGGGAGAGATGATGAGTGAACCTACTATACTGAAAAAAGCTGTTGAGGAGTTGGACAAGGTGGTTGGTTGCAACCGCCTTGTCGAAGAGTCAGACTTGCCCCAACTCAATTACATAAAAGCATGCATCAAGGAGTCCTTCAGGCTGCATCCTTTTGCACCCTTCAATGCTCCCCACTATTCAGTAAAGGACACTGTTGTCGCGGGTTACTTCATACCCAAGGGTAGTCACGTGTTGCTTAGTAGACTCGGGTTGGGGAGGAACCCTAATCTGTGGAAGGATCCGATGCGGTTTGACCCAGATCGACATCTAGGAGAGAACGGAAAACAAGTGGTTCTTACTGATAATGAACTGAGGATGCTTTCGTTTAGCACCGGGAAACGGGGTTGTCCAGGAGTGATTTTGGGTTCGACCATTACTACAACGTTGTTAGCTAGAATGATTCACGGGTTCTCATGGGAGCTGCCATGTGATGAGATGGGGATTAAGCTTGTTGAAAATTATGATGATCTTCACTTGGCTAAGCCACTTGTAGTCATTGCTAAGCCACGACTCCCTCGATATCTTTACCCTAATGCGATGTGTAGTGGTAGAGCCCTGTAGTAGGGAGTTACGTGACAAGTGTCAATTGTGTAAGAAAGGGGGTTATGGGGTTTTATATAATCTGAGTGTGTAGTGGGGTTATATATGTATGGGGCTTTATATATATGTATGTGAGTGGGGAAGCAGGGGCGATGCTTTAAAGGGGCCGGGAGGGGCGTCCGACCCCCCGAACTTTTCGGCCAGTAGTGTTATATATGTAGTTTTCGTATAGAAATATTTGGGTATATATTTTTTCGACCCCCCGGTTCTATAGAAATTTTTGGGTATATACGTTTTCGACCCCCCCGTAAAAAAATTTCAAGCTTCTCCACTGTGGGGAAGGAAGGGTCACGTCGTTCTATACATCGTGGGGAGGCAAGAAAATACCCCATAGCGCCGGCTGTAACGGTGTAGCCGGGCGCTATGGGGCGCCATGGAGGGTTCCGGCGGTATATACCGCCCCACTACGAAGGGGCTAAATTTTGAAGAAAATACCAAATTGATTGTAGCATAATGGTATCAAATTGTATGATAAGGTGTAGCTCTCTCAACTGGCAAGGGTTCAATTCCCACTGTGTACCAAACGGACTATTTAGGAATAGAATGGTTTCCTTTTTAGAAATAAATGTTTGAACAAAATAAATTTTGGTATAGAAGGTGATAATATGACATAATTAATAATTTGTGGTGTCTACTTTGTGATTATAATATCTAATATAAGATTACATGATACCATTTGAGTTATAACGGGCTGGATTTTTTTTACTTTCTTTTGGTTTTGAAATCACTTGTACGGCCTCCTACTCATTCTCAAAGCTTGTCTAAATCTGGTTCAGATGAATACACATCATTTTCTTACTTTCAAATAAAACATATGATTTAATTAGGTCTATAAAACTCCCAGTTTAATTTAAAACCCAATATATTAATACCATCAAAATTAATCTAATTATAGTCATCTGAACACCAAAAAGGGTCCAGCTTATTAATTCACCCAGAACTTCCATAATGGTTGTGCCGCTCTTGTTGAAGAACACAATGTTTTTCTTTTCTTTTTTTTTTTGAACCGCAAAAACTTATATATATATATATATATAGAAATCAACAAGACGCTGCGGGAAGAACACAGAAAAAGCGAAAGAAACACAAAACAGGGAAAAAACAATCAGCAGGAAACAAAAACTACAACATGCCTATCACATTGAAATTCAGCCAGTTATCCCAAGTCGGGGCTGGGATCTTCGACCGATGGGACACCTAGGTGAAGGTATCCTCCTTGATCAAGTCGACGGTGTGCTGAACACTGGTGGTCTTCCCTTCGAACAGTTTTTTGTTTCGCGTATCCCAATGTAAATAGCAAATTCTAGTGTCTTTATACATCAAAAGTACTTATGTTCTTTGTTATCTACATTCATAAATACTCTGATTATTAATTGCATCTGGTTACAAGATCTTCACAACAATCGTTTATTAATTGCATCTGGTTACATTTTTTTGAATGGTCAACGGAACTTTCATTCATAAAAACCAATACACAAACGGTTCAGCCAACAGCTGACCAAATTACAAAACAAAAAGGAACAAAACAGAACAAAAAAGAAATAAAAGGGAAGAAAACAAGTCTTTCTCTACAAGATAAAATTGAACTCCCACCATTAATTCTTGCTTTGTGATATAGCTATATTTTCATCGTAATTTCACACCTTGGAAGTTGGAATGACGTGTCCTTTATATCCCCGATAATCATCTGGGCCGATCTCAGTTTGCCTGTGAAAACTTTTTCGTTTCTATTTTTCCATAGAATCCACATCGACTGTATTGCTATTGCATGTAACATTTTTCTCCTATGTCGACTCCTTTGGCCTTCGAGTATCGATTGTAATAGTTCCCCTATGCTGCCATTTATGTTAACCGACTGAGTTTTAGTCCAGTCTTTCACAGCCTCCCATACTCTTGCCGCCAAGTTGCAACGCAGCAGAATATGTTCTGCAGATTCGTCACCAGCTCCACATATTTTGCAGGTAACTTCCTGCAGGTTTATGCCTCTGTCTCTCAATGCCACGGCTGACGGAATCTTGTTATCTATTGCTCGCCATACAAAAGTTGTACTCTTACCAGTCGCCCAACTGTTCCAGCAAAACGTACTCGGAGATGAGTTCAAATCCAGGTTTCAGCCTAATTTAAGTTTCACATTTTTGACACCAAATTCTTGATGTTCATGATTCCTCCAAACCCAAAGTCCCCAACAAGAGACATTTTTTGTTGTTGTAATTGTACCTTTAGAGAATCCATCTCTTGTTTCTCCACATCAGTGTTCGGAGCCCTGGTCCATGCCCAATCCCAAAATATACCCCCATTCATACTTTTGTAGAGTTCCTTAATCTTTGCTTTCTTCTTTGCTGCTAGTACATAGAGATTTGGATATTGTACCATCAACGGATCATTGCCAATCCACGTATCTACCCAAAATAAAGTTTTATCACCCAAACCCACTTTACTTTTGAAGCTATTCTTTATGTTGATGTTATTTTTCATGAAATCTTTAACAATCTCCCCAATGTTTCTTCATACACCCGTTAAGGATTTTTTTTAAACGGTATATATTCCACTTTCCTTTGGTTTTCATGTAAAGATCCTATTACCCTTGCCCAGAGACTGTCTGCTTCCATTTTTATCCTGCACCACCACTTAGCTAGGAGAGCTAAGTTCGTATCCTTTAAGTTTCCAATACCAAGACCCCCAAAATCTTTCGAAGCCACCACTTTTTTCCCATTTAACCCACCTAATCTTTTTAATCATATTACAACCTCCCCAAAGGAATTTTCTACGTATCCCTTCTAGTACCCTTAGGACCCCATTCGGACATTTATAGAGAGACAGATAGTAGTTAGGTAAACTACCCAAAACTGACTTCACAAGAATAACTCTACCGGCGAAAGATAGATTCTTAGCCTTCCAATTAGAAAGTCTTTTGTTAAACAAATCAATTATTTCCTTCCAGTTAACGATTCTGTTCATATTTGCTCCAACTTTTAACCCGAGATATACAAATGGGAATTTACCTTCCTTACAGTTGAAAAATGATGCCATATTCTTTACGTCCTCCTGACTGGTTCCTACCCCGTATAAGTGACTCTTTCTCGAATTTAACTTTAAGCCTGAGATTAAGTAGAAAATGCGGAGAATTCTTTTGAGATTTCTCACATTATCATTCTCCCACTCACCAATGAATATAGAGTCGTCTGCGTACAACATGCGGGTCAAATAAGGGCCATTCCTTGGTAATTTTATACCATGAAAAATATTATTTTCTTTTGCATTCTCCATCATGACATGTAACGCTTCCATAGCAATAATAAAGAGGAAAGGAGATAAGGGGTCGCCGTGTCTAAGCCCTCTTTTATACTGAAATTCCCCCGTTGGTGAGCCGTTTACCAATACTGATCCTCTACCTGCGAATAGTATACCCATAACCCAATTCCTCCACTTTGGAGGAAATCCCATATGTGCTAAGACGTAGATAAAAATTTCCAATTCAAAGTATCATAGGCTTTTTCTATATCTGCTTTGAAAACAAATAGATTCTTCCCCGACTTTTTTGCCCAACCCATCACTTCATTTATAACTAGAGGACCATCGATTATGTTCCTTTCTGACATAAAGGCCAATTGAACATTCGAGACAATGCTCTTAATGACACCTTTAATTATATTAGCTAATACTTTCGAAATTATCTTATTTACCACACCCACTAGAGATATTTGTCTAAAATCTGAGAAAGTGATAGGGTCTGCTACCTTTGGTATAAGGGCTATGAACGAAGCACTGCACGAATGATGGATAGAACCGTGTATAAAGAACTGATTACATGATCTTCACAATAATTTAAAGGGTCTAGCTTATTAATTGCATCTGATTACATGATCTTCACAATAATTTAAAGGGTCCAGCTTATTAATTGCATCTGGTTACACCCACACGCCAAAGTCCAACTTATTAATTGCATCTGGTTACAAGATCTTCACAATAATTTAAACTAGTGGGTTATGGACGTGGGTTGCGGCGACTCAATTGACTCGTAAAGGAACCAAGAAACCAAATAAATGAATACCGACAAAAGATAAAGGCGTGATATTTCCAATTAATTTTGACCACGTGCTTCACGCTGATCCAAAAACATAAGAATATATACAGACACTGATTATGATAATAAATGATAAAAATCAAATCCATAAAACGAATACCGACAGAGATTTGAATAATACTGGTACAAGTAGTGATGTTATTTGGTCATCATTTTATGATACCGGTATATGATATTATTGATGATACCATAAAGATAGTCTACGTTAAATATTAACACCATTTTCGATATATATATATATATATATATATATATATATATATATATATATATATATAGGGTAGGGTTCTAGAGTGAACGCTAGGTTGAGAGAGAATTGTGTGAACTAGTCTGGGCCATTGGATTACATCATCTAGAGATTTTAAAAAAATGGCAAGATTGTAATTATAATGTTGTAACTTCCCTTTAAAATAATTGACAGAAGGGTATTTGCGTCTTTTGTAAATTGCATTTATTAATAAATATAATCAAAATCCCTAAAATCTCGCTAGTTTCTGTATATACAAGATACACAATTGTTAGTGTATACACATGTGTACAGTCTCGCTAACTATCAGTTTATACAAGATACATCGCTGTTAGTTTATACACATGTGTACTGGCGTACAGTCTCGCTAACTATCAGTGTTTATACAAGATACACAGCTGTTAGTTTATACACATGTGTACAGACTTTTATACATCTGTGTATTATATTCAGAAATTGTTACATATGTGTATATTAACAACATATAGTATATTATGCATGGACACGAGTAGATTCTATAAAAATTATGAAATTAACGAAAACGAAACAAGTCACGTGTATGCAAAAATAAATAACTTCATCGCATATTCAAAAAAAAATTAATGCCCAAAAATAATTACAATTTCTATCTCAGAAAAAATTTTCAATATTTATTGAAAATTATAAATAGTTAAAAACCATATATTATAATATCTATATATATACGGATAATAAAATCAAAACAATATTCAAGCTAAAATTAAAACAAAACTATGGGTAAAAAATGAGTACTACGAAGATTTGGAAATTAAATAATTTGTAAGCAGAATATTTCTAAAAGAACATTTGAAAAAAAAAATAATAGTTTTGTCTTTATCATCTTCTTAAGTGATAAGAATACCTGCAATATTTATTAATCAACTGCAATATATGAGCTGAACATGTAGAATGATAATGTTGTATTCCATGATGGTCTACCAAAATTTAAAGTCATTCAATTTCTTATAATAAAAATAATTGAGAAGTAACTAAAAAAGAGAGAGAGAGAGAGAGAGAGAGAGAGAGAGAGAGAGAGAGAGAGAGAGAGAGAGAGAGAGAGAGAGAGAGAGAGAGAGAGAGAGAGAGAGAGAGTTAAGAGTTGAGAAAAATTAAGGGATTTCAATTAAACATGTTTGGCTAATGTCAATCTTACCCTTTTAATCTAAAAAATATCAAGGGTCAAAATTAGTTCACTTAGTTCACTCTTAAGAAATTGTTCACTCTTGAACCTAATTATATATATATATATATAGGGTTAGGTTAACGTACAAATGCCCTTATCGTACATTACGTACGCTACAATCTCAGCCGTCCGATCATCTTCCCACATTGAATTCGCATGTTGTTTTTTTGTAACAATTTCGCATGTTGGTTTTTTAACATGCGATTTCATCAAAATTACCACATGCGAAATTGTTACAAAAAAACAACATGCTATTTCATCAAAATTATCACATGCGAAATTGGTACAAAAAACAACATGCGAATTCATCAAAAATTATCACATGCGAAATTGTTATAAAAAAACAACATGCTATTTCATCAAAATTATCACATGCGAAATTGGTACAAAAAAACAACATGCGAATTCATCAAAAATTATCACATGCGAAATTGTTATAAAAAAAACAACATGCGATTTTAAAATGCGGGAAGATGATCTGACGGCTGAGATTGTAGCGTACGTAATGTACGATAAGGACATTTGTACAGTACACTTTCCCAATATATATATATATATATATATATATATATATATATATATATATAGGGGAGGGTTATTATGAGAACGCTAAATATTGCGAGAACCGTGAGAACGAATGAAAAAATCAATCAAAACCAATTTTTTTTATACAAACCTCATTGTAATTAACACACAACATCAAAACAAGAATTTATAACATCAAATAATTCATTTCTCATTTCAAAATCATTCTTTTTAGATTTTTTACACATGTGTAAATATAGCAGATTTACACATGTGTAAATGGCAAACTTACACATGTGTAAATTTTCTTTATTTATGAATTCACGTAAATTTAAACGTGTAAATTGAATTTCTAACATTGTATTCGAATAATAATGATAAGTGTAGAAAAAAATTTTGAATTTGAATTGTTTTTGACCAAGTTCTCATGGTTTTTTCATTTGTTCTCACGGTTCTCACAAATATTAGCGTTCTCATTTAAACCCTCCCCTATATATATATATATATATATATATATATATAGGAGAAGGATCCGTTAGAAACCACCCTTTATTGCGAGAACCAATGTGAACACAACCAAAACTATCTAAAAATAGCTAAAAAACACACAAATTTTTTTTAATATTTTTTACCTCAAAATCGCTAATTTTCGTTACAAAAAAAAAATTAATTTTTTTTGCTACTAAAAATAACGATTTTGAGGTAAAAAATATTATTTTATTTTGTGCTTTTTAGATTTTCGGGGGGTTTAGTTTTTAGCATTTTAGCTTTGGTGGGGGTGGGGGGGGGGGTTAGGGTAAGGTTTTTTTTTTTTTTTTGTTGGGGAGGGTTTAGTTTTTAGCATTTAGCTTGAGGGGGGGGGGTGTTTAAGGGGGTTTTTATTATTTTTTTTTTGGAGGGGGGTGGTGGAGGGTTTAGGGTTTTTTTTAGGGGGGGGGGGGGTTGGGGGGTTAGGTTTTTTTGGTGTGTTCACATTGGTTCTCATGGTTCTCACAATAAAGGTGGTTCTCAAATGAACCTTACCCTATATATATATATATATATATATATATATATATATATATATATATATGAATAAATAAATAACTAATGTAGACATTTGTATCCACTTGTTTGTTTCCATGAGATAAGAATCCGTATCCCTTGCAACTTGCTATAAATAGCCAGAAGTTGTAACATTTCAATATGAGAAATACATGTACTCTCCTTTGATTTTGGAGTTGTTTTTTGAGTGATTATCATCATAATTCAGTTTGTTATTTGTTCTCAGTTTATTTCATGGTATCAGAGCCATGATTAATTGATTTGTGAGAGTTATTCGAAAAAATTATTGCTTAAGAAGTTGTATTCTTTGTTCAGAAAATTGTACTCCAAAACACCCATTTTCATAACATCAGTTCATCTCACCTCTCACACTATCGAAATCGTCGTCCTTAAAAATGAAAACCTGTAATTTTTCGCTGTCGGAAACCGTCGCCGCTAGCAGCCAACGTGCCGCCGTTCCTGCCCCACGGCACGTCCGACCACCGTCCGCCACCGTTTTCGTTTTCCGGCCACCTCTTTGCCTTCTGAACAATCCTGTTTTGTTTGTTTTCTTATCCGGGTACTTTGATTCTACATCAAATTTCGGTTCTGCTTATCAGATTTTCATCAGATTTCTGGACTAGATTTTTCGTATCAAATTTTCAGATCAAATTTACGCATCACATTTTTAGATTAGATTTTTGCATCAGATTTGAAGACGGGATTTTCATATCAGATTTTTTGGTTTGTCACTTTTAACCCTTTCCAAATTTGATTATCATCAGATTTCTGGGCTCTTTACACTTTAATTTTTGATCATCAGATTTCTCGTTGGTATCTCCGATTTCTAGTCTAACATTAACTTCTGACTTTGACTTACTTCTGGTCAAAATTCCAGAATTCTAACTTTTGACATCTGACATTGACTTTATTTCTGGTCAAACTTCTAGATTTCTGACTTTGACTTTTGATTCTGGTCAACCTTTCCAGATTATTTGTTGCTCTAATCTCCAGTTCATTATATCATTTTCTATTATTTTCATTTATTTAAATTCAGAAGGATAAATTGACTGAACCCAAAGATTTATCAAGTGTTGTTAACAAAGGTGAACCGAGCTTTGCTACCAACTCTATTGATGTCTTCCTGTAGTTACTCGTCTCACTGATAACAAACTTGACGGCACGAATTCTTTGAATTGAGAAAGAATGTTTGTATCTATTTACGAAGTATCAGAAAGGCTTCGCATCTCACGTCTGATCCTCCCACCGACTAAACCAGAGATCGATGGCTTCAAAATGATGCCAGGCTGTTCCTACAAATTAGGAACTCCAACAATACATATGTCAACTCACTGATCAATCATTGTGAGTATCTCAAGGAATTGATGGATTATTGGGATTTTCTATATTCTTGGCAAAGAAACATATCTAGAGTATACAATGTTTGTAAGACTTTTAATCGAGGGGACCAACTTGACAGATCAATAATCGTGTATGTCATGGAGTATAAGAAAACCTACGAGGAAATGAACACTCTGTTACCCATCAGTACAGATGTACGGGTTATGCAAACCCAAGTTGAACAGACTGCGGTATTGAGTTTTCTGACTGGTCTGCGACCAGAATTCGATGCTATTCGATCTCAGTTCTTGAATGAACCAAATATTCCTTCTCTACAAGAGAAGTTTGCTCGTATTCTTCATCATTAACCCACCATTTTGTCACCACCTCCTTCGGCTCTTCAAACAAGTACTAGTGCCCTCGCTAACCGGGGAGGATTTATATGTGGTTTCGTGGAGGCCTTCGAGGAGGATCACGAGGTGGCTATCGAAGTGGCCATCGAGGTGGCTCCCGTCGTAATTATGGAGATCGAACTTCTACTCAGAATAATCATACTACTACGACAGAACTAGGACAGGTTGAATGTTTCTACTGTCATGAGGTTTGACATACTAAATACAATTGTAAGAAACTTTTGGCCCGTCAATCCAAAGGATCTAGGATCTGATCACCTTGATGCTACATTTGATGACATCAACACTGTCCGAGTAGAAGAAAGTTCTCATCCTACTGTTACTCCAGTTGCTACTTTTGGTGAGACAGGTAAATTTGCTAATTGTCTTGTATCTACTGCACCAAAATGGGTTATTGACTCTGGAGCATCCGAACACATGACTGGTAAAGCTCAGCTCCTTTTTTATTTGCAAAAATATGCACCATCACCTTATGTGACTATTGTTGATAGGTCAACTCCAAAAGTGCTTGGTTCTAGTAGTGCAAGCATTACTCCGTCAGTGCATTTATCCTCTATTTTGAACCTACCCAATTTTCCTTTTAATTTACTATCTGTTAGTAAAATTACTAGTGGTTTAAATTATAGTGCCTTATTTCTTTCCGATTCTTGTGTTTTTCAGGATCTGTCAACGAAGAGGATTATCGGTAAACAGCGAGAATCTGATGGCCTGCATATACTTGAAACTCAGACACCTTTTTCTCTAGCCTGTTCAAGTTCATCACCGTTTGAAGCACATGGTCGATTAGGTCATCCATACCTCCAAACTCTCAAGAAATTATGTCCTGAATATTAACATTTGTCATCTTTGTAGTGTGACTCATGTCAGTTTGCTAAACAGCAACGTGTTTATCTAAGTCCTAGAGTCAATATACGGGCTACATCCCCTTTTGAATTGGTTCATTCTGATGTTTTCCGTGTCCTGTCTCGTCTAAACTTGGTTTTAAGTGTGTTGTTTCATTTGTTGATGACTATTCTCGTGTAACTTGGAATTTTTTATGAAAACTCTTTTTGAAATGTTTTCTCATATTTTGTCTTTACATGCTGAAGTAAAAACACATTTTAATGCCTCTATTCAAACCTTGCGAAGTGACAATGCAGGAGAATATTTTTCAGAACCTTTTCAGTCATACTATTTGTAAAATGGGATAGTTCACAAGTCATCATGCATCCATACACCAACCCAAAATGGGGTGCCCGAGCCTAAAAACGGACATCTTCTTGAAGTAGCAAGAACACTCTTCTTTCAAATGACAGTTCCGAAACCATTTTGGGCTGTTGCAATATCCACAACTTGTTTGCTTATTAACCGGATGCCATCAGTTGTCTTAAATGGTCACATCCCATTTTTGGTTTTGTGTCCTGAGAAACCTTTATATCCAATCCCTCCAAAGATTTTCGGAAGTACTTGTTTTGTCCATGATACACATTCTCATCTTACTAAGTTAGATCCAGAGTCTGTTAAATGTTTATTTGTTGATTATTGTCGTGTCCAAAAGGGTTATCGATGTTTTCTCCAAATCTTCAACGATACTTTGTTTCTCGGGATGTTACCTTCCATGAAGACGTCCTTTTCTTCCCTGTATCAGATCCACATCCAGTAAGGGATGATGACGAGTTCCTTGTCTATCCTCATACTATAACCCCACAGACACAACCATCTAAAACTTCCAATTTTTGGAGGAAAAACATGGAATATTATTGTTTTTGATGATAAGAAAAATTCATTATTTAAAGATTTTTGTAAGAAAAAAAGTTTAAAAAGATTAGAAGCACAAGTACGAAAACATACATGATGTGATTAACACTCCAAAAATTACCAAAACAGACATTTTTAATATGCAAGTGAATTTACAACTTGAAAAGGCGAAATAGTTTGGTCTGATCTTTGTTTTCAAGTTTATCTACAAACATGTCAGCATGTAACTGGTTTTCTCTAAAGCTACATTAACCCGATTCTCGATTTGTCCATCTACATTGTAAACTTTCAGAAGTCCCCTAGTACCAGCATCCCTGTAGTTGCAATAACCAATATTTAATATTTGGACAACCAGGTTATGCTTTTGATTATTGGGGTAAATAATTAGTTTTAGATAATCAGTTTCATACTTTCTGCACAAAGCAGTTTTATTAAATGTCCTATTTGGTTATCTAATTTATTAGTTTCTAAAATAAACATAATTTGTCACATAACTTGTTATCTTATACGTCATACCACAATGAGAAACTGAGAGAACCATTAACAGACAACAAATACTTGACATCTTAAGAAGATGTACTACAAACACCATTAATAATGGCTTGGCTTTTAAGGTCGATACTCGACCATTCAACGGGCAAAGCAGCCGTATGAAGTTCTTCAGGCGATAATCAGAGTGATTTCCCAACTGATTCCTATGGCTAAACTTTTATCACTCCATTCTCACACCAAGTCCATATGTTTTAACTTTGAATTACCAAATGACAAACATATCACGACCGGAAGTAAAATTATCAAGCATGGTTTGACAATTGGAGGTATAGTTGGCAATCATGACCCATTCTTAAAAAATGGGTGAATTTGGGAGAAATTAAATTGTATATCGATTTGGGTGCCATTTGTTCATAGTCAGTAAGGCTTCCAATCATGTAGCTTGGTAAAATACACTAAAAATACACATTTTCGTGAAAGTGAAGAAAACATAGCACCGCCACATTCAATCACATAAAAAAACTCAATGCAAATGCAGACAACAAAGCCTAAACCATACCAGACAGGGATACATAACATGAACCAAAAGCACATAATAAATACTCAATACGATACGTCGATACATAAATCTATTACTACAAAGCACATCCCTCGTGAACCTTGATCCAGAAAACAATCGGTAAAGTTAACGCATTTATATCCCAAAGCTAGTTCTATCTGGGGACGAAAACAGAAGACTGGAACATTAGTCTACTATTCTGCCACAATGATATGCTATCTTAGTCAATCAGGCTTCCAATCAAGAGGCCTCCAACTACACTAAAAAATAATAATTTCTAAAACTAAAATGCACAACCATAAAACTTAAAGCATTCCAGAACTTAACACATGCAATTACTTAACAAAACACATGAATCTCTTAATACAGAGGCGCATAAAATCTTCCTCGTGTATATGTATAAACATACAAATATATGTATCAACACAAAATATTGATATGTACCTGGTCATGCGGTAATATCTTGTTGGTTTTGTCTCATGTGGGGTTATCATCATATGTGTTTGAATTATTTTATTTGATGTGTTGGATTAAGTCTTTATGTTAGTAGTGTATGGCTAAAATAAAGGGAGTGTGGGGATGCCCACTACCCATGTTCTTAGTATTGTTTCCTGTTTATTTGCATATGTAGTCCTATATGAGGATCGTTATTTTCATTATGAAAGGATATGAATGAAAATTAATCTAAATATCTCTCTAAAATTATTTATAGTTTTCCATCTATTTTCTGGGCATTCGGTTGTACCAATTAGAACCACAACAAATAGATTATGAACTAAGAGTTATGATATGTAACAATCGGATTTAGATAAGTAATAACCCATTGAGTGGGTCAAGCTCCTAAGAAATTAGCTAGAAGCAAGAAGAACTTGTTGACCCATGTGATCAAACCTTGAAGAACAGATGATACTCAATGCCAAAACTAGTTCTCAACAGTTGATCCACAATAAGCAATACATGTTCTAAGTTCCCTCCAATGGGAGTGCTTCTAATAGCTGATCATCCTAAAGTCTGATCTTCTCAACATCTGTTCATCTAAGTATTGTTGGTTACAAAGACTGAGCAGTCCTAACAACTGCTGATCGTCAAAGCCCTAATGAAGACTAAAGCACTGCTGATTCAAGGCCTGATCAACCATTGAAGAAAGCACTAATCTACAACAGCAGTGCTTAGGCAACAACAGTGAAAGGAGTATCAGTGTTTAGTATATCAGTGTATTCAATGTAACAGTGTTAGTCTAGATCAGTGTTTAGAGGTTGTTAGTCTGTAAGATGTCACTGTCTAGGTGACGTCAGCCAAGATGCTCAGTGGTTAGATTTGTACTATAAATAGAACAGTACATGTACTGTTCCATTAGCTCTCTCTCACCAATCATCTTGTACGAACAAACTAGTGAGCTCAGGCTCAGGGGGAGTTTAGTATACATGCATGCATAGTTAAACTTTTGTAATTCATACAATCTTTTGACTAATGAAATCATGCTTGTTGAAAACTATTCTTCTTTGATTGTGTTATAAAGTTTATCTTCAATTTCCGTTGCAATTATCCTCTGATCTATCTTCTTTCATTATGCACTTAATTAAACATTATGCAATAAGTCATGCATTTTATTGTAAGGATTGTTGGGTTTTGTTCAAGGAATCTTGTTAAAAATAAGTTGTATAACGTTGTTTTAAGTTATTATTACTCAAAAAGGCTTCACAAATCGGAAAGATAACTTGAAATTTCGAGATTCCTTGTTCCAAAATTCTGCAGAAAGGTGAACACGGGGCCGTGTTCATTGAGCACGGGGCCATGTCCAAAGTACTGTTTCATCAAAATAAGCTATTTCTGGTTTGTTTTCGTAGAATGTCAAGTCAAAACAGTGGAATATCTTCTGCACATTCAAGAAACAGTCGAAGAGAGAGAAGGTCTTCAATTGAAGCTACTCTTGTACGCTACGTCATGGCTTTACGAGAAGCTCTTGATGAAATGACTTCGGTAGAGGAGGTCCTAATAGACCGTATAAACTATCTTACGGTGGGGCTGGAAAACAGTTTTCAAGAAATTAACCTCTTGCACCAGAGGTTAAATATTCTTGTCACACCTCCCATGGAACCAATCCTCCCTCAAGAGGATTGGAACCTAGCACTTGGAGTCAACAATCTACCTGATGGGATGGCATTCCAGTAGAGCCTCCACTTGAAAATCTACAAGAAGTCCTGGTGGAAGTTGTACCCCCTCAAACCGACGCCAACGAACCTGCCTTCCTCCTCCCAAGGGAGATAGAGGAGTGGCTCGCCGACGTATGAGGAACCCATGCCCCGAGGAAGGAGTTCTTTGAATCCGCATCTAACCGAGAGAATTATCTTTTCGGAAATTTTGCTAATTAAAATAACTTTTAGGCTAAGAACTTCTTGGTTTAAGCTTCTTGTGCTTGCTTATCTAAATTACTAGCTTTTTAAGATAATGTAATTCTCTCTATGACTTTAATAAAAATGATGGTTTTAGTGTTTGGATGATGTTGTAATGGTTAAAACCCACTCGGGATGGTGAAGGATGACAAGGGAAACGAGAAGCATCACCCCATGCAGGAAAACGGAACCTCCCGACAAAATTTCTTCGTTACAGCAAGTTCGGCACGGGCCGTGTCCACCCGACACGGCCCCGTGCTGCACAGTCTGCAGAAAACGCCCAGTTCAGGTAACTAGACACGGGCCATGTTCACTGAACACGCCCCCGTGTCCAGGCTTCTGTTTCTTTTTACAAACTTCTGTTATTGGCACTTGAACACGGGGCCGTGCCCGGTCACCACGGGGCCGTGTCCAGAGTACCAGTAGCATAAAATTTTGCTTTTAACACCCTTTTACACATTCAATCAACCTAAAAACTTATTTTTGGGACACATTGAGGACAGTGTGTAATTTAAGTGGGGGGGGATGCTAAAACTTTGAATCTTGAAAGTCCTAATTAACAAGCCTTACACAAAACTCTATTGGAACCGCTAATCACCCCAAATTTTTTTACTTGTCTAAGTTTACGTTGGGAATTTCAAGTTCTAACAGGGTTATTTTTTTACAAATTTACAACCGATAGCGTCGTGATAAAAAGAACCAACATAAGAAAATTATGAAACAGCATGACAAGCTTAGTTAAAATTTGATTATATATACTTGATCACATAAAAACCCATTCCCACAAAAGTGAGTTTTGAGCCTTTATTGAGCATACAAATACATATCTTTACACTAAATGCTCATTTTTCGTTTCTTGTGTGAATAGCCGCTTGGTTCTTACAACTCTAGAACTTGCCACGACAATGCATTCCCGGTCCTTACCAACTTAAACCCGAGTAAGTAAATGATGGAGGCATTAGGACTAACCCTTTTTCTTTCTACACCATTATTTTTCAATTTTTTTTACCACCTACCCAAAAATCCCCCTAGTTAACCCCTTTGAGCCTAAACCTTTTCATTTCTTAACCCAAAACAAACCCCCTTTTTACCCACCAAAACCCTTTTTATTTTAACCCTTTCTTTTAGTAACAAGGCTCGGTTTTTCTAATGACTTAAAAAAAAAGAAAAAAAATGAACGATATGATGAAACCAAATAAACAAACAAGTTCATCAAAAATAACTTTGTTTGAAAGGAATGATTCATCAAAATAAAATAAATTGTCAAAAATAAAAAGTCTTTAAAAAACCGATGCTTTTTACGCTTTTCGCCCTTTTACTAACCACTAACCAAATCACCCACCTTTAGCCCAAGCCTAACCCTTCATCCAAAAAGTCCTCTTGATATTTACAAAGGAGTATAGTTAAAAAGGAGGAGGATTGATTGCTTGGCAAGCTTATGGTAGGAGTAAGTTACATGCCGCTCTCGAGTGATCTACTAAAAATACACCTTTGGCCGAGTGTTGAGTGATCCCCCGTGAGGTATGTGAACTTGTATATAAATGAAATTTTAAAAAGGCATGTTATTCCCTAATAAGTAATTTATCTTATGAAACGTTTTAATAAATCATGACGAATAGGATTGTAAATAAATAAAAATACAACTTAATAAAGAATCTTGGAAATCCCGACACTCTATGACAAGCCCAAAACCTTCTCTTCTACCCATTCCATTTGGGAGTGAAAAAGCCACATTATAAAGAGTTTTGCTTGAGGACAAGCAAAGATTCAAGTGTGGGGGTATTTGATATGCACAAAATGCAACATATAAATTACATCAATTGTGGCATAAAACTAACCCTTTTTTTAGTACTAATGTTGGAAAAAGTGTGCTTTTGTCTCCCTTTTGTATTTTCAGGATTAAATGAGCTCAAATAAAAAAAAGAAGCAAAAAGGCAGCTAAATCTAACAAAAATACAAGAAAAGGAGCTAATGTGGCATGCCCGACCTCCCGACAGCATCTTCCCAAGCAAAACAAGAAGACAGAAGACTGAACACGCCCCGTGCTCAGTGAGCACGGGGGCGTGCCCAAGTGTCAGCAGAAAAGAGAAAGTTGTAGAAGCTTCCATCGCCCACCACGGGGCCGTGCACAGCGGATACGGGGCCGTGGTCAACTATTAGATTCACGGAATCCAGGCAAATCTTGATAGTACAGATATGCTTCTGCACATGGGGTCGTGCTCAGCAGACACGGGGGCGTGGTCAACTAATGCAGACAAACTGCATTTAATGAAGAAAGAGATGAGGATGGACACGGGGCCGTGCCCGAGCTTCTGTTCAGCCTATAAATAGGAATGCTTGAAGCTCTTGCAACTCATCCCTTGGCACACCACCTCTCTCACATTTCACCCACCACCCACCACCATCACAACACCATCATCCACCACCATCATCCATTGTCCATCATAGAGTGTGTGAGTCGTCTCGTGATCCAAGATTGATCGTAAGAGTTCTTGACAATCAAAGGCCATGTTTGCCTAAGTCTCTTACATCACTTGTTGAAGACAAGTGTTTAGTGCAATACTTTTTATTTTTAATTTTTTGCACTTTTTAATTGGTTTTGTATTAATGACTTTAATTACTAGTTTCTTATATTGAAGGTGATTCTTCCTTATCGTTTGTCCGTGGTGTCTTGACATTATTTTACTGTGTATATAAAATAAAAGATTTTCACCATTCATATCTCCACGGTCTATATGGAGGTATGTTGGCTACCTGGTCGGGGGTTAAGGGAACGGTTTGGTAAGAGTCTTGCCAATGTTCAGTGTATAGATCCTGCAAAGGACCTGGGTCAAATTTAGTAGGACCTCCTTCAATACCCACCGGTATTGGATGGCGGGGGTCCAAACTCTTTGACCCCCTCATAAGTTAAATTACTATTTAAACTTTAACGCGGCTACTTAGGACAGTATCCTTGCTGACTCAGACTACTTAGCCGAGGGTAATGTCGACTTCAAAAGAGGGGCCTACCACATTATGCATTAATAACTTAATTAATTATCTTTCAATAATCCGACCCTTTAGGATTGTATACTTGCTGACTCAAACTACTGGGTTGAGGGTAACGTCACCTTCAAAAGAGGGGCCTACTATAATAACTAAGATAATCTCTTAAACAAGTGCAAAAGTGAGAAAATAATCAAAGGTTACACTACACACAAGTCGGATCCAAGTGATTCATCTTGTCTATCTGTTTTTACTTTTATTTTATTTTCAGCATTTTAGTTAGTTTTATTTTTCTAGTTTAAAAACCTTTTTCTAACATTTTGATTTGATTAGACGTTGAGGATAAACCGGTACTAAAAGCTCTTGTGTCCTTGGACGACCTCGGTATCTTACCAACACTATACTACGTCCACGATGGGTGCACTTGCCCATATGTGTGTTTAGTGTTAGTGAATATCGTGTTTATAAATTTAAAACTTGGCTAAAAAGTGTAAAAAGGGCTTAAAATATACACCTAAAATATATCGCACTTCACACGCATCACTTGTAGTGTAATTTTGATGTTTCGGGTAGTGTCCGGTTGTTCGGTTAGATACTGGTTCGTTAAAGTGCTAAATTATACAGTTTAGTGTTCTTTATGTACCCTTTTGTGACGCTTTTAATTCCCGACACTTAGGAAAGCATTCAGGACCATTTAAGCATATTTCTGCATTAATTTAGTGTGTTAAATTGCTGATTTATGAAGAATTTTGCTGAATTCAGCACTTTGGGTGAGTTTTAAGCACTTTCCAGCACTTAAACTATCACTTAGAAAGGCAGTTTTGGGATCCTTACTTTCCTACACACTATACTAGTGTAGTACTAAGTTTCTGGCCTATACTGGGTCTCAAAACACAGTCTGCCTAAGTGCTATGTTCTGTTAGCATTTTCCTGATTTATCCGCTCACTGTGCTAACTGTACTTAATGCATTTTCTATGCCAGCATGTTTGCATGCAGTAATGAAATGACCTTATGCAATAAGTGATGCACAAGTAAATATAATGCAGTAATCAGAAAACAGTTAATTGTAAATTTAGCACAGTTTTAAGCACTAATCATGATTAACTAATTGTACGGATACCTAGATTTTTTATAGTTATCACAGTATGCATAGGGACACCTCAATATGAAGTATTACCCACACTTGAGAGTATGTTTAACAGTCCTTCTCCCGGGGAAAATTCTCTTTCAACACCACTCCCTTAATCTCAAATACCACCATCCATCATATCTCTTTTTGATGCCATTGAAATTCAGATACAAAGCTGCCCCTCTCACCAGCCCATTACTGAGAGTACAACTTCTACAATGGATGTGCCTGAACCAAATTGGTTATCCCACAAACAGTCGAGGAGACTACACCACTTGAATTTCATGAAATTCTTATTGGTAGTTCAAGTAGAGCAGCTACTACAGGTCTTGTATCCACTGATCTACATCTGGGCAGTAGTTTCATAAGTAAGACTCCTTGAAGGCAACAACTGCTAATGCTACCAAAGTATCCACCGGTGTGTTCAAGCTAACCACTAGTGAGATTTCTAAGGTAACCACTGTAGAGGGAAGTCCCCAGTACCGAGAAAAAAGGGCATCAGTTCTTGAAAATTTGTAGACTCCTCCTGTTTCAACAGCTGATACAACCACCACTGGTGGGAAATCAGATGATCCCATTAATTTGGGTGATGGTTTAAAATACCATGATTTGATGGAGAGGCTTTCAAAAATTGAAAACACTGTTGCTACAATGAATGATTCACTCAAGTTTTTGGTAGAAGCTTCCAAAAGTCGGCCAACACCTCAACAGTATTCCCAAGAGCTTTGGAATGATGTCCAACCTATTCTTGTTGCTCAAAGGGAACTACTTGCTGCTCAACATAAAACAGAAATGGTGTTTGTAAGTATTATGGTTGAGGCAAGATATAAGGATACTCAGGCTGATATCAGGGGCATCAAAGAAGCCCTGGTAAAATTGCCTGACACTACCCCTGCACCTGCCTTTGAAAAAGAAGATGATGATGCCAAAAAGGGGGAGAAACATAACATGAAAAACTTTGGTAAGCCAACACTAAGACAAAATCTAGAGCCTGCAAAGAAGTCTTCTGCAACTTCTGCTGAAACATCTGTCAAAGAAAAGGAAAAGGTAATTGATGAAACCCTGAATATTCAAGCAGATGAAGAAGATGCTAACAAAAAGACTATTCAGAATCAAAATGAAACAAAGGAGAGGATTTGGAAAAAAGGAACAAAATGAATTGGAAAATTGGGAGATAAAAACAAAGGATCTTGGTACTTCTGACAGAAGAAAATCACACAAACACAATAAACCACCTCTTGCCACATACCCAAGATCACCTTCACCACCAAAACAAACCTCTGATAAACCTGAAAAGCAAACCATTGTTGGTCTCAAAACCATTACTGGTATCAAAAAGCCATCAACTGCTACACCTAAACCAACCTCACCTCCACAAAAACAACCTGCCAAAAAGCAGAAAACAAAACCATCATCACCATTACCATCCTCCACCGCAACAGATGTTGACACTTCAACAGATGTTAAGACAACTATAACAACCCTCGAAAAACACCCCTAAATGTTCCTAAATACATCTCGTATGCGATAAACGAACCCGTATAACCTTTATATAATAAAAATCAAGAAAAAAATAATCTGGTTCACTCACGGGCCGCGACCCAGTTAGCCGAATGTTTTGCGGGGCGCGAGGCCATGTTACTTGCTGATCACCTGAGCCGCCACATGTCCTACACGTGTCAACACTAAAACTCGTGATTCATCAACCCTATAGCCGATCTAACCTCCCTCGCGGGCCACGAAGGAGAAGCTAGGGGGCGTCGCGGGGCGCGACCCGCCCACCGAACAGCCTATATAAAGAGGCCTCCTGCCTCATTCCAAATCGTTCAGAATTCTAATTATTTTCTCTCAACTTCTGTAGGCTAAATCTATAGCCTAATACCCTTAATAAGCGAAGCTCTGCCTCGTTGTAAGTATTATAACCCTATTTGTTACCCTACACGATCGATCTAGGACTCCGTAACGCGTGTCAAGGCTCTGTCTGACTCAGACATTGGAGTTCTGTCTCGTGTTACACTCGATTGATCTAGAATCTCCGTAATGAATGTCAAGGCTCTGCCTGACTCAGTCATTGGAGTTTTGTCTCGTGTTGTACGGTTAATGTGATATGGGTTATCTTACTAACACATGTGCAATGTTTAAATTTAATAAAATATTACCAGGAAGCTATAATACTACCAGAAAGCTGTAATATTACCAGGAAGCCTGTAGAAATGCCTAAGCCAACAAATGTGAGTCCATTCTCTTTTCTCACAGTTTGTGAGCCCTTATTTCAAATATTTTCCAAAACTATAAATATTTATCAGTTATAACTACACTGATTAAGTCTTTGTAATTCTAAAATTGCTTCCAGTATTATGGGGTTTGTATACAGTACTTGATAACCTTCACAATTGGGCACGGGTATGCAATGTGTGATATGACCATAGTCACAGATCCGTCGAGTGACACGTACTGACCGAGTAATTGTGTAAATATAAACATTGTAATCGCCCTTAATACTGTAATGTTATAACAACTGATGTTTTATAAATTGGGATGTACTTGCCAATATTTCTTGCTGATAAAATGTTTTTAAAATGCGTTTCAGGTAACTTAGTATGAAGCCAGCTTAGTGTGAAGCCAATAAAGCAAGCTAGAGAGCACTGAAGGCTTAGAAAAGTTGCTATAAAAGTTGCCTAAACAAAAAGGAGACTTGTTTTCAATAATTAGGGTCTATCCCTATAAATGTATTATTAGAAAAACTCGGGTTTTATCCCATTTATCTATTTTAAAGGTTTTGGTGTTTAACTATGATAAAAATATTTCCTAACTACGGTCCTAATGAAAATTTCCACTGCCAAATTAATAAACACCGATACCATCTGACTGGTTTGCGGCTCCCGCTCCCAGGGTGGGGTCGGGGGCTGTGACAACAACAGCGGTTGAGACACCAGTTGTTTTAACAGTTGTTAGTCAACCAACCACTTCCACAACTTTCCAATTTCCTTCTCAAGCAATTTCCACTCCTATTTCCAATTCTCCTACAAAAAATCCTTCTCCTAAATCTGTTTATATAAGAAAAAGAAAGTTCACTGTGAATGATGATGATATAAACCCTGAACCATTTAAAATCCTACTCCTCTATCATCTTCACCATTTATCCAAACAAACCCTGAACCATTTAACTTCCCATCTCTTTATGGCTACAGAACTCCAAGAAACATTGATAAGTATCTGAAACTAAAAGCCAAGCAAGCTAAATACAATGCTAAACAAGAGAATAAAGGGAAAGGTGACACCAACTTGTCAAGTCGAATGCAGCATGGGTTAAGTAAAGTCAGGAAACTGGAAGACTTTGCAAGAGACTTGAGCAAGAAGATGTCAAATCTGCCACCCAATGCTAATCTTCAAAAGGTGCTAAGGAAAGATCTCATAGAGCTTATCATGAGAGGCAAACCATACCCAGCCAAAGAGCATCAGTTCAAAGACTGGCCTCTCACAGCTCTCAAAGAAGAAGCAAACAGATGTGAAAGAATGAAGAATGATCCTCAGATGAGGAAGACTACACCAGATTGGAACAAGTTTAAAAAGTCCAGTGTAGATCTTGCCATAGAATACAAGAGGAAGAGAGCTGAGATGGTTGCTACAAAGTATAGGAATGCAAGGGCCATTTCAAGGTAGTCCCGGTAGTATGTTGATCAGATATATGATAAGTTGGAAAAACTAAGAGAGACAGATCCTACAACACCTAAGAAGCCAGTATACAAAGACAAAACCATTGATGAGCCACAGCAGCAGACCCTCTCTCTTAAAACACTGTTCATATCCTCTGACTTATCCACCCAAGGCTTGAATCAAAGAAAAAGACAGAAACAGATGGATGAGGAAGATGAAAAGAGAGAAGCTGAAATCATGAAACAGACTATCAAGAATAAAATTTTGTATGGATTGGATGATGCTTCATTAAAGCTTCAAGCTCAACTTACTGATACTGTGAAAAGGCTGACAAGCAGACCTCCATCTCCAAACTCATCACAAATAAAGCTTCTCCCAAGAAACCCATTGGACTCAAAAATAGTAAAGTGGAACTCTGACAAAAAGACCCATATATTGACTTTCCTCAAGTCCAACGGTAGAATTGAACACGTATCAAGGGAGGATGCATTAGGTCTGGATGCAGTTGACCTTCTAGATCTTTTGGAACTTCAACTTCATAAGGATGAAGATGATGAAGATTCCCTTAACTTTGAGCTCCAATTCAAAGAGCAAGTTAGGGAAAAGTTAATGAGAGAATAAAGATAAAGAATAAAGAAGTGTTTTGGCATCATCTGTTCTAGGTGGAGATTGTTGGCCCATGTGATCAAACCTTGAAGAACAGATGATACTCAAAGCCAAAACTAGTTCTCAACAGTTGATCCACAATATGCAATGCATGTTCTAAGTTCCCTCCAATGGCAGTGCTTCTATCAGCTGATCATCCTAAAGTCTGATCTTCTCAACATCTGTTCATCTAAGTACTGTTGGTTACAAAGACTGAGAAGACCTAACAACTGCTGATCGTCAAAGCCCTGATGAAGACTAAAGTATTGTTGATTCAAGGCCTGATCAACCATTGAAGAAAGCACTGATCTGCAATATCAGTGCTTAGGCAACAACAGTGGAAAGGAGTATCAGTGTTTAGTATATTAGTGTATTCAAGGTAACAGTGTTAGTCTAGATCAGTGTTTAGAGGTTGTTAGTCTGTTAGATGTCACTGTCTAGGTGACGTCAGCCAAGATGCACAGTGGTTAGATTTGTACTATAAATAGAACAGTACCTGTACTATACTATTAGCTCTTTTTCACTAATCATCTTGTACGAACAAACTAGTGAGCTCAGGCTCAGGGGGAGTTTAGTATACATGCATGCATAGTTAAACTTTTGTAATTCATACAATCTTTTGACTAATGAAATCATGCTTGTTGAAAACTATTCTTCTTTGATTGTGTTATAAAGTTTATCTTCAATTTCCGCTATAATTATCCTCTGATCTATCTTCTTTCATTATTCACTTAATTAAACAACACAATCAAACAAACTTAGATCCTAGCATAAAAATTAAATATGTATAACTTGAATATCTATAGCATGAAAATGCAAAGATCTAACCTATTGAAAGTAGCCACTACTAATCAAATAACCCATTACAACATGACTTAATTAACTAAAAAAACCCACTTTCTGCATGGAAGTTGTACGAGTGTTGCACACAACAATCTCACCCCCTTGAAACATTCTTGTCCTCTAGGATAAACTTGGGACAAATCTCCATGACAAGCCATGGTGGGCGCCATTCAGTTCATGCGGTGCTTTTCAGAGTAGTATTAGTAAGGCGCCATGGTGGGCACCACTCCTTTTCCGGCTCAACTTCGTAAGTTTTCGTGTAAGCATACACACTTGCATGGATAACTTTGAAGAAAGCATCAATTTCATTTCCAAACATTTTCAGCAATGTGGGATCATACTCTCTAGTTAAATGATGAAGAATTGCATGTTGTTCCTTGTTTGTCATTCCACCAGAGAAGTGTTCAACCTTGGTAGTGTCGTCCAAATTTGACACTTGTTTTAGCAGGTCATTAAAAAGCTCTAGAAGGTGGGGTGTTATTTTTCTGTATTTTATGAGTTTGTGAAAGATGAAGTGGTGTTGGTGTCGTTTGTGGTGCTGTGGCGGTGACAAGAGTGTCTGGAACCGAAGTTTTAGTGTTAGAAACGGGTGGTTGTGGTGGTACTTTTGGTGGTGAGGCAGGTGGTGTTGCGGTGGAAACCGGTGGAGGCGCGGGAGCACTAAATAGTGGTGGCGATGTAGGCGTGCGGCGGGTTTTGAACGCGGTTCGGGTCGATCAGAGCTCGCTGAACACGGATTCAATTTGGGACTCGAGTCTGGCAAAGGATTCCCTCCATTAATGGAAGTCAGGTTTGGATAGTTTTTAGGCAGCCATAGGTCCGAAGGGGGATCACAGCGGGTCTGATTCAAATTGTTATGAACCGAATCATAATCAAATGACCAAAAGAAAATAGACAAAACTTGAGAGAATTTAGAGATTTTTTGGAAGAGACAATTTCATTTGATTCATACTTACTAATTAGGAAACCATCAACGCCATTTAAAAGTAAGGCCGACCCAACAGGCTTACAACCCAAGGCCCAGGCCTAAGGCCACCGAAACTAAAAGGCCACCAATTTTTTATTAGGTTTTATGTATACTAGGCCCATGAGTAAACAAATCAGGCCCAAATCATAGATTTGGTAACACAATGGCATGCGACTAACGTGAAATCAAAGCGCGTGGATAACTAGTGAAATATTCCTCGATATTATAGGCGTGAATAATGAAATCGACGATTATTAGATTTCAGAGGGCGTCGTTTGGGTTTCCTATATGGAATCAGTCAATCACCGAGCGATAATAATGGATTCACAATCTCAATCGATGATTCGAAGAACACCGATGTACAGGTAACAATTCACAACAGCTATTTTAACCTTTTTACAGTCTAATTGCTAAATAGTCTTATACATACATATATATATATATATATATATATATATATATATATATATATATATATATGTCACACCCCGACCACAATAAAACAACAAATCGTGGCGGAAACATCGGGGAGTGTTGTAACAGAATCATTGTTTCAAAACACACGGAAATTTGAAGTTTCGCTTTATTAAACATTAAACATTTACATCGTTTTGAGATCTAACAAAATAGTTAAACATAGTCTATTATTGTTATTAAGTCACTAAGGTCTCATCCAGTCCTATGTGAGTATGCATCCTAGCAATCAACATCATTCAACAATACCTGAAACATATGTGAAAAAAAAGTCAGCAAAGAAATGCTGGCGAGTACATAGGTTTTATGAGAGTGTCAGATTCATGGCTAGTTTGCATGCTGCAATACTTAACTAAAACCTTGTTTTGAAAAATATAGTATTGCGACATAATTAACCAACTCAAATCAAGTTGGTTATAATTTATAAAATCTCGTAGCCATGATTCTTAACCCAAAACATTTATTTAATCAAATCAAATTGTAAAACATCCCGTAAAAATTCGTTAATAAAATTCGTATGGTTTATATCATTTCGAAAACCTCATTGTGTGACATCGTTTTAAAATCGTTTCCCCAATGAACTAAATAATGACACAAAATGTAATATGATAAGAGCATTTATATATAAGATGTACCTGCGGCGTATCTACCATGCTTTTATCATGCTACACCTGTCCCATTATCTAATCACATCCCTAAACCAATCGTTTAACCAAATCATTTATCTCGTTTAAGTCGTTTCAAATCGTTTAACTTCTCCCAAAATCGTTTAACTCATTTTAATAGTGAAACTACTTTTGGTCGTCTTGCTAATAACATTCAAACCTTCGTGACTCGACTATCTCACCTTTCGCATTAATAAACCACCAAAGGGTAAATTAACAATCACAGATTCGGTCGCTACCCACCTAACCCACACATAACCATAGGTGCAGTCTGATAACAGGATTTGTCAGATCCTATGGTACCATAACCTAATACTGGTCGGTTTGGCCAAAATTAATGAATGTTATTCGTTATGTAATTACAACCAACAAGTTTGTTCACTTTATCAAAATCGTTATTAATTTGATATAAACCATTTTAACCGTTTTCAAAAACCATCGTTAACAACATCAAAATCATTTAACACATATGAATCACCCCAAAACATTTGAAAACAGTAAAATAGGGGAACTATGTACTCACTTGAGAATGCTTAGAAGTCTTGAACAACAACCAAGCAAAGCTAGTGAGAGCACGGAATCAATCGGCAGCCTAATAACTATATAAATAAACCGGACCTAAGTCGGAAGATCGGATAGGATGAGGTCTTCTAAACCAAATGAGTTATTGGAACTCATACGACATGGTTTAACGAAGCCTACATACTAAATCGGAACCTAACCTAAGTGCTTTCGACCCATTACGACCCGTTTAGGTAGCTTACGCTACTTTAACGCGTCGTTCGCGTAAAACGCATTCGAGACGTCTAACTAGTCATATGACAAGTATTATATGCCTAAACATGTTTGCATAATCAGTTAAGTGACAAATGTTTAGGTTACATATGCATAAAATCCAATTATGTATAAAAAGGGCATTTTGGTCATTTAACTAAGGCATATAATCTACCTATCATACAACTACTTAAACTAGGTGACCATAAGGTATAACCTCGGAAGGTTATTCCTTATACAACTATGGTCACTAAACATGCTTGGTCGGATCCTAAAGATCGACCAAACGGGTCGAGTTCGAAAGTCTAAGCGGTGGTTTAGACCGCTTGACTTACGACTCTAAATAAGCACTAAACTAAAAGTGACGAGCTAAGCATGTTAAAACATGCCTAACTAAGTTAGAAAACAGGTTTTGATATCAAATCAAAGTGTTTTGATACCAAGAGTAGTTTGGTGGCAAAATACGCTTAAATGCGCATTTTGACCGAAACTACGACTCGTCACTACGCCTAGTCAACGTGGTAATCAGTAGGTATAGTCACTAAGGACTATAACCATTGTGATTACGCTCACGTTGCGAAGTTCAAACGAACTTCTCGTTGACATCTCGTGGTCAAAGCTGAAAGTCAAACATAGTTTGACTTTTAAGCTAGAAAAGCGATAAAAGAACGAAAGAGGACTTACAAAGGGTCCAAATAGATTTGGTTCCAAGTATTCTCAGGTAGGTAGTGAATAATTGTTAGTGCAGTTGTCTGTCGACTACATCTTTGTTCGAGTCTTAGAAAGAGAGAGAAAGACAAGTCGCTACGGATTGACTACGGCAATATCCAAGGGGGAGATTGTTGATGCATTTATTGTCTATCGCCTTCGTCAATCCGAGTCGTAGTGAGAAGCCGGAAGAAATCAAGCACATAATGTCATATCTAGTTAGAAATGGCAAGGTGGCAAACTTGTAATTAATGACAACTTTCATTAAGTTGCCTTGACCTATAAATAGAGGGTTATGTCATGATTAGAGTAGACTTTAGAAAAGATTTTTGGGAGAATTAGGAGAAGACTTGGAAAGGTTATGTCAAGATTTTAAAAAAGATTTTTAGAGAAGATTTTTGGGAGAGTTAGGAGAAGAAGACTTCTAGAGAGAGAAAGTCTAGAGAGAGAAAGTTGTGTAAACGTGATTCTTGTACCGAAATTGTCATATTTCTCAAAGAAATCACGTTAAGTAGTACGTTATTGTGTGTTCGGTCACGTACGTTCACGGATTCCGCACGTGAAACATTCGTTACGCAATCGAACGGCGTCAAAACCGGTCCTACAATTGGTATCAGAGCTAGGAGCTCGATTGCTTGATCAAACACATCATTCTCGTACCAGATTTCAGCGATTTCAGAGCCGAATCAGATCCAATTTCATCGATTTCTTCATCTTCTACTCATTTCTTACGTTTTTTTACTGAAAAACATCAAATTGAACAGGTTTTCATGGTCCGTTTCGTCTGATTTTTGGATATGTTGTGCGTATAGACCTGATCTACAACCCTACCAAGTTTGAGCTTGAAACTCCAAGTCGTTTAGGAGTAATCGCGGTTTTTCGGTCCGAATTCGCGTCATACGATACGATCAGACATGGTCTGCTCATTTGGTAATATAGGTTCGCTTATTTGGTCAGAAGTTAGATTCGCTTATTTGGTATTGTGGTGGTTCGCTCGTGAGACATTGAACAGGTTCGCTCAAAAATAAATACACTTGGTCCGCTTATTAGTCACTTCATAATGGTTGTGGTCCGCTCATAAAATCATTTGAGGTTCGCTTTAATGTCATCGTTGTCAGCAGGAGGAGATTTTTGCAGGTTGTTGTTCATTATTGTGGTGGCAGGTTGTTGTCGTTATTGCATGTGAGACATTAAGCAGCGGCCGTATCACAAACTAATTGTTTGTGTGACATTAAGCAACCCAAAAGGTCCGATCATCGAACTTGAAGGTGCCGCTCAAAAGAGGAGATAAAAGAAGTCAAAATCCATTAAAATCATCGATCAAATAAATGTGCATCATGTATTAATAATATTGTCGGACACTTTAAAGAAAATCGGTCCAACCACACAAGTCCAAAGTCACCGACCCATCAAAACAAGAGGCCAAATATTAGATTGATTAGTGTGCTTGTCAGATTAGTGAGCTTGCACCGTCCAAGACCCAATTATATTGTCGACACCGCCCCACTTACTGAAAGGCATTAGTGTTAGGTTCAATCGGTGGTTGTTACACGTGGTTGTTACACTGCCCCGTTACATCCTGCACCGCCCCATTACATCCTACTTTAAATGACACCGCCCACTTACACATTTAGCGGCCCAATCCAAGTTGTTTTGTCCACCGCCCCACTATATGTTTGGCCCAATTGAGTTGTTGTTGTGCCACCCAAAATTAAACATCAATTGTTATTCAATTTAACATCACCGCCCACTTAATATCTTAGGCCCAATCACAAGATTAGTGGTGTTTTTGTTGTCAGATCATTGTTTTACACCGACCCCACTTCTAAAAATAAAAAAAATAAAAAATAAAATAAAACAAAACAAACATAAAAAAACATTATTAGTCTATAAAGAATTGGGGGCATTTGAATTAACAGTGTGCATTCATTGGAACGGGTTCACAAATCTTCGACAACGAGTCTTAGATTGGGTTCATCAACACACTGTTACTTAGTCAATTTGTTTTGATTTGATCGTTTATTTGTGTGTTTGCAGGTAATCCAAGGTGATTTGTCAAGAATAGGATTCTCACTCAATTTGTTGTTGACTAATCTGTGATATTCAATCGAATAGTCGTTTGTTTGTCCGAAATTCATTATTGATTGAGAATTCGTCATTGTGAATTTTTTTTATATACCGGAGATGGATTCTGAAATTTATAATGCACTGAACAAGTTCAATAATTTTTCAGGTATCAAGGGAGAATCAACTGAAGAATTGATCAAAAGATATATCGAGTTGTATTGGGAGATGGTGAGATTGAAGATAATCAAGACCAATGAGGAATTGGTTAACAAGTTAGCAAATGTTTTACCGGGTGATGGATGGAGAACGTATCTGTTAGACTTGAAGAAGATATACTTAAACTTGAATTTGAGCGTGTTTATCGAAAAGATTAAAGAGCGAGAACTTGAAATTCAAAAGATTAGAGATCAGAAGACAAGCAATCAGAGAACACAGTCCATTCGTTCATCTTCAAACCTACTGTTCTTCAAGATCTCATCAAACAACAACATCAAGAACACTCCGTTTACGTCACGTTGATCAGATTTCGAGTGTGTAGTGTAGATCGAGTCGAAACTCTGTCCGGTTGTCGTCGTTTCGTAATAAACGTTGTTTAATTACATCTTCGCGCACGATTACGGTTCGATTTAACGGATTCCGCACGTTAAATCGAATCCACCGTAGATCTAGTGATCGTTTACGATCCGATCCTGAACTCAAAGCTGAAGCTGTAAAAACGATCGAGAAGTGCTCAAACTGTGAAAATCTAAAATCTGAAAATGCCAAACTCTTGAGGGATTCAGAGAGTTTGACATTAGAAAACGAAAATCTTAAAAATTCAGAAAATGTTTTGAAAATTCAAATAAAAAATTCAGAAATTGAAAAAGTAAAAATTGAAAAAGATTTTCAAAGTTAAATAAAAATTCTTGAAGATGGGAGAGATGTGTTTAGTAAAAATAACATCGAAAAGCAAAAAATGATAAATTCTCATCTTCAAAAGATTATTCAACTTGAAAAGGAAAGTGAGCAAGCTCGAAAGAAAATTAACGAGCTTGAAAATAAATTGAAAGGTTTTGTGATTTCTTCGACGTATGTGAATATTCCATGTCCAAAACCGATCAATGTAATTCCAATAAGTGACTGTGTCACAAACTTTGACAATGTCAAAGTTGAAGATTGTGATGAGAAATCTGATGATGTAAATGAAAATTTTGAAAAACAAAAATTGTTTTTAGAATTAGAAGAAAAATTCAAAAATACTGTTTTGCGATCTACTGAAATAGGTGAATGCTCAAAACAAAAACCTGTTAAGAAGATTGTAGAACAGAAACAAAAAGTTAAAAATTTGAAAAATGCTCAAA
The DNA here is from genome assembly GCF_002127325.2 of Helianthus annuus. Lineage (NCBI taxonomy): Eukaryota > Viridiplantae > Streptophyta > Magnoliopsida > Asterales > Asteraceae > Helianthus > Helianthus annuus. The sequence continues at coordinate 84,475,654 of NC_035449.2, forward strand.
AAGAAAATAAAAGCTCATCAGATCGATCATCCAATCGCAATCAAAAAGTACAAAAATTGAAAAACGAAAACTCAAAAATTGTTGGTAATAAGTGGTGCAGGTCAGACCACAGTGCTCAAAAGACAAATCCAACAATCAAGAGGAGGAAAGAGTATCACCAAGCCAAACAGTGCTTTGATCTGAGCGTTTGGTATGACAATGGTGATTGGTATGATAACAGAGTGTGCTACAAATGTGGTTTTCAAGGACACATTGCTGTTAACTGCCAGAGACAGAGATTTGAGACGAGGAGATGCTATAATTGTCAAATCAAAGGACACATTGCTAGGGATTGCCCAAGGAGATCAAATGAAAGATTGAGGGTTAATTCTCAGAAATTGGCAAAGAAACCAGTCACTGTCAAGCCCAAGAAACTGAAAGTTTCAGAACAGAATGTCAAAGAACAGAAGGTCCAAGAACCTAAAGTTCAAGAAAAGAAAGTGAAGCTTTCTCAAGGGCAAAAAGACAAACTGAGAAAGAAGAGGAAGAAGGCCAGAGAATATCTGGAGAAGATTTTGTCCTCGGGTTCACCCGACAGATCGAATAAGAGTGCTGATGAATCGATTCACTCGACAACAAAGTCAAGTAAACCGAATTCGTCAGATGCAAATCTGAGGACAAAAGAGGAGCTAAAGAAGAAGGTAAAATTTTGTGGCGATGAATCTGTTTCTTCGGAAACAAAGGAGCCACATGTCGGCGATGAATCTGACTCAATAAAGTCAGACAAGTCACATTCAGGCAATGATTCTGGTTCGTTAAAGCCAGAAGAGCCAATTGTTGAGATAAAATCTGAGAATTCAGGTTTAACAATGGATGATACGAACTTTCCTCCATTGCTAAACAAGAATTCAAAATCACCTAAGGACAGTCAGGCTTGGGTGAAACTTTTCAAATAGAAAAACCTGACTTGCCGGAGTTCCCAGGTTGGTAAGCGTGGAACATGAATCGGCATATTTCTTGAGAAATTTCACTCTGGTGATTTTTTGTCTTTCAAAAGATAAATCAGGGACATTAAGTTGTACTTGATTCATCTTTCCTATAAGTGGTAATTTGTAAAACAATGTGATGAAACCCCGTGTTTATGAAATGTCACACAAAACTAATTTTCCGGAAAAACCATTTTGATTAAAACAAACTTAAGTGTTTTGAAATCATAATGGGAAAATAGTTTGTTGTGAGGGGGAGTTCTGATTGTTTACGCCATGTGGATGGAGAATTGATGCGATTCTCATCAAGTTGTCAAATTTGTACAGTTTGTTTCAAATTTTCACAGAAAATCAAAATTGAAACATATTTTGATTTTAGGGGGAGAAAATTTTAAAAAAAATTAGAAAATTTGAAAATGACAAAAACATCGAAAATTTAAAAATGAGTTTTGTTGCGAATAAGAGGAAATGATAGTAAATCAGTGGACTATCACAGCATGCTAAAGAAATGAAATGTCAAATGTAATAAACGGTCTCACTGATGATGTGACGATAGGTTTTCGTACATTTAGTAGATTTATTCGGGATATAAACCTAAAATTTCAAACTTGTGAAATTCGTGGGGAACACTACTTGGATATATAGGTAACCCCTGAAATCTCGTTTGAAAGGTCTCGTATTCTGATATACTAGGTGTTTATACTCTATGATGTCTGGGGTATTATTCCGGGACTTCTGCTGAACGGTAGTTCTGACCTAGTCTTTGGCTAATACTTTCCGTAAAATGCTTGAGATATAGCATAAAGCCCTCAGCTGATTAGACAATAAAATTGATAATCATCTGTTGTAGCTGAAAAGATCCTCTAAAGGGGACACACTGCTAAGTCGAAGCTGATATCTCTCTGCTGAACGGAAGTTCTGACCTGAGATCCCTCAGTTTTCGCATTTAACCCCTAATTTATGTACAGATATCATTGTAGTATTCATACCTGTAAGACTGAATATTAGGATTCTGGATACGGGAGTATATTCAAGAGGTGGGACACATGAATCGAACTAAGTTCATAAAACACTTAAATAGTATCCTGAATAGATTGAAAATTGTATGAAAACTTAAGTGGACAACAATATCGTCAATCAACGTGAATCGTTTAGAACTTAAAACGATTAGAAGCTTAACGGTGCTTGTGATGTGTCTCAAAACTGATATGATCCTCTTACACAAACTCACAAAAATATGTCTGTACATATTTCATTTCTGCATTTAATTATTGTCTTTGCATTTATATTTCTTATTTTGAAAATCCAAAAAGATTTTCGACAACTGATGTTGAAAAGCTGATATTCAAAATCTCAAAGGCTAAACATGATGAACAGACAGGTTGGTTAAATGGTTTGAAATGTTTAAGATGATACATTAAATTGAATCAGAAATGGAAATGTTTCAAATTTTGAAAATTTTAAATAATTCTCAAATTGTTAGTTGATTCATTTAGTTGAATCACATTATTGTTTGTTATAATTGTGTGTTTGAGATGTGTAGGTTTCTGATTGTTGATACGGAAAGCCAGGTGTCGATCCCAAAAGCATGAAAGCTTGACGAAAGTGGGAGCCTGAAGAGTCTGAAGAAAGAAATCAACGGAAGCTGAAGACAGATCCACCGGGATTCTGTTCGAGCAAGAGTATTTGAAGACTCTCACTAAAGATTCCGTCAACATCCAAGGGGGAGTTTGTTAGTGCAGTTGTCTGTCGACTACATCTTTGTTCGAGTCTTAGAAAGAGAGAGAAAGACAAGTCGCTACGGATTGACTACGGCAATATCCAAGGGGGAGATTGTTGATGCATTTATTGTCTATCGCCTTCGTCAATCCGAGTCGTAGTGAGAAGCCAGAAGAAATCAAGCACATAATGTCATATCTAGTTAGAAATGGCAAGGTGGCAAACTTGTAATTAATGATAACTTTCATTAAGTTGCCTTGACCTATAAATAGAGGGTTATGTCATGATTAGAGTAGACTTTAGAAAAGATTTTTGGGAGAATTAGGAGAAGACTTGGAAGATTCTAGAGAGAGAAAGTTGTGTAAACGTGATTCTTGTACCGAAATTGTCATATTTCTCAATGAAATCACGTTAAGTAGTACGTTATTGTGTGTTCGGTCACGTACGTTCACGGATTCCGCACGTGAAACGTTCGTTACGCAATCGAACGGCGTCAAAACCGGTCCTACAATAATCATAACCACTTAGAGAAATCTCAGACCAAATGCAAGGAAAATGGAATGAAAGCATGGCCTTTATATAGTTTTTGCAAAACCGTTAGGATCATTTCTTGGAGAAGAGGGAATGATCTAGGCCATACAAGTGTTAAGGACTGATTGGGGGACTTGTTTCTCCACACAAACCAGCCCATAGCATGAAAAACTAGAGATCAAAACCATCAAATTCGAGCTAATAGGCCAGATTCAATGTTTCTGTCTGATGGGCTCTCACGCCCCGCGTAAGAATTAAGCTTGGGCTTACGCCCCAGGCCTAAGAATTTTGACAGATTTACATTTTTAGCCCTGCATGCCCAAAACTTGGTTTTCGATGCATTTTTGACACGTTTAAGCCCCTTTAACCCCATTTCAAGGCTCTAATGTGAAGTTAAAGTATTGGGAACTCAAAACATGCTAAAAATATCTCGGATGTTGGTTCGTTTGGTCGTACGGTTGCGTTGTTCGGTTAATTACGACGGAAGTCGTAACGAACGCAATAACGATCCAAATTAAGCGACGAATGGAATTTTATCATGCCAATCACTAAAAAAAAATATTTTAATGATTACATAAATTTTTGGGTGTCCAGATATATTCAGAACGTAAGATATGCGCGAAAATGCAAACTTGTGCACTTTTTGACGCTTTTAGTCCCTGAATGACCAATAAGTTTATTTTAGCATACCGAACCCCTCAAAGCCTATTTCTAAGCTATGTAAAGGATATTTAGGGTATGTTTAACTTATGATAAAGTTCCGGAATGTTCGTTACTATACAAATCGGCATACTTTCGCAGTTTGTCGAAATTAGTCCCTGTAAGCGAATAAACATGATTTCGACACACCAAACCTTCCAAAACTTATTTCTAAGTTATGTAAAGGTTATTTAAGGTATGTTAAGCCTATGTCACTATTCCGGAGTGTTTGTCGCATTAAATTGAATATGTTTACGCATTAGCTTGCGTATAACCTTCCAGAAAGCGATTTAAAGCTTGAAATTAAACAAGAATTGATATGTGCAAATGATACACATATTTACACAAATCCCAAGTATGAAATACAATATTTCATTGATTTGGTATTTGTTTGATGGCTGCAGAGGTACAGATGTCATAGTCTCCCCTACTTCAGGAAATTTGGTCCCGAAATTTAATTAGAGGAAACTTGTGAGAGCTCGAAACATGAAGTCGAAAAGATAAGACAGTACTGGTTAGGGTTCTGAACTTCTAGTAACTTTAATAACATTATGTTTGCAATGTAAGAGGGACACTTATATACAAGTATATGAAGCGCCATTGGTGCGTCCACCGTACCTCCATTACATTGTTCACGTTCTGTAATTGTTGCCACTATCGGTTCTTACACATGATAAATCTTACTGTGGTTTCCGTGCACTGAATTTCTTAACCCAAAACATTTATTTAATCAAATCAAATTGTAAAACATCCCGTAAAAATTCGTTAATAAAATTCGTATGGTTTATATCATTTCGAAAACCTCGTTGTGTGACATCGTTTTAAAATCGTTTCGCCAGTGAACTAAATAATGACACAAAATGTAATATGATAAGAGGATTTATATATAAGATGTACCAGCGGCGTATCTACCATCCTTTTATCATGCTACACCTGTCCCATTATCTAATCACATCCCAAAACCAATCGTTTAACCAAATCATTTATCTCGTTTAAGTCGTTTCAAATCGTTTAACTTCTCCCAAAATCGTTTAACTCGTTTTAATAGTGAAACTACTTTTGGTCATCTTGCTAATAACATTCAAACCTTCGTGACTCGACTATCTCGCCTTTCGCATTAATAAACCACCAAAGGGTAAATTAACAATCACAGATTCGGTCGCTACCCACCTAACCCACACATAACCATGGGTGTAGTCTGATAACGGGATTTGTCAGATCCTATGGTACCATAACCTAATACTGGTCGGTTTGGCCAAAATTAATGAATGTTATTCGTTATGTAATTACAACCAACAAGTTTGTTCACTTTATCAAAATCGTTATTAATTTGATATAAACCATTTTAATCGTTTTCAAAAACCATCGTTAAAAACATCAAAATCATTTAACACATATGAACCATCCCAAAACATCTGAAAACAGTAAAATAGGGGAACTATGTACTCACTTGAGAATGCTTAGAAGTCTTGAACATCAACCAAGCAAAGCTAGTGAGAGCACGGAATCAATCGGCAACCTAATAACTATATAAATAAACCGGACCTAAGTCGGAAGATCGGATAGGATGAGGTCTTGTAAACCAAATGAGTTATTGGAACTCATATGACATGGTTTAACAAAGCCTACATACTAAATCGGAACCTAACCTAAGTGCTTTCGACCCACTACGACCCGTTTAGGTAGCTTACGCTACTTTAACGCGTCGTTCGCGTAAAACGCGTTCGAGACGTCTAACTAGTCCTATGACAAGTATTATATGCCTAAACATGTTTGCATAATCAGTTAAGTGTCAAATGTTTAGGTTACATATGCTTAAAATCCAATTATGTATGAAAAGGGCATTTTGGTCATTTAACTAAGGCATATAATCTACCTATCATACAACTACTTAAACTAGGTGACCATAAGGTATAACCTTGGAAGGTTATTCCTTATACAACTATGGTCACTAAACATGCTTGGTCGGATCCTAAAGATCGACCAAACGGGTCGAGTTCGAAAGTCTAAGTGGTGGTTTAGACCGCTTGACTTATGACTCTAAACAAGCACTAAACTAAAAGTGACGAGCTAAGCATGTTAAAACATGCCTAACTAAGTTAGAAAACAGGTTTTGATATCAAATCAAAGTGTTTTGATGCCAAGAGTAGTTTGGTTGCAAAATACGCTTAAATGCGCATTTTGACCGAAACTACGACTCGTCACTACGCCTAGTCAACGTGGTAATCAGTAGGTATAGTCACTAAGGACTATAACCATCGTGATTACGCTCACGTTGCGAAGTTCAAACGAATTTCTCGTTGACCATCTCGTGGTCAAATCTGAAAGTCAAACACAGTTTGACTTTTAAGCTAGAAAAGCGATAAAAGAACGAAAGAGGACTTACAAAGGGTCCAAATAGATTTGGTTCCAAGTATTCTCAGGTAGGTAGTGAATAATCACAACAACTTAGAGAAATCTCAGACCAAATGCAAGGAAAATGGAATGAAAGCATGGCCTTTATATAGTTTTCTCAAAACCGTTAGGATCATTTCTTGGAGAAGAGGGAATGATCTAGGCTATACAAGTGTTAAGGACTAATTGGGGGACTTGTTCTCCACACAAACCAGCCCATAACATGAAAAACTAGAGATCAAAACCATCATATTCGAGCTAAAAGACCAGATTAAATGTTTCTGTCTGATGGGCTCTCGCGCCCCGCGTAAGAATTAAGCTTGGGCTTACGCCCCAGGCCTAAGAATTTTGACAGATTTACATTTTTAGCCCCTGCATGCCCAAAACTTGGTTTTCGATGCATTTTTGACATGTTTAAGCCCCGTTAACCCCATTTCAAGGTTCTAAAATGAAGTTAAAGTATTGGGAACTCAAAACATGCTCAAAAATATCTCGGATGTTGGTTTGTTTGGTCGTACGGTTGCGTTGTTCGGTTAATTACGGCGGAAGTCGTAACGAACGCAATAACGATCCAAATTAAGCGACGAATGGAATTTTATCATGCCAATCACTAAAATAAAATATTTTAATGATTACATAAATTTTTGGGTGTCCGGATATATTCAGAACGTAAGATATGCGCGAAAATGCAAACTTGTGCACTTTTTGACGCTTTTAGTCCCTGAATGACCAATAAGTTTATTTTAGCATACTGAATGTCACACCCCCAAAAATCCCCTCGCGGAGTATCACCGCATGGGGCGTGACATGACCAGGATCAAGCCACCAATCATATCGAACATATAAGTAAATAGTAAAGTAAATGTATATCAACCAACAATATGAAAGGTGTTCAAAGCATAAGTATAGTTCAATGTTTAGCGGAAGCATAAAGGTAAACCCAATCATAAGTATAAGTATGAAAAGTCATAATGTTTAACAAAACATTCACGATCGTTGTTCATAACAACCGCGCCTCCCAGTGCAAGCTCCATGTGTACCTAACGACCTGCAAGGCATGTAACAAAGAGTCAACAACTAGTTGAGCGAGTTCACAGTTGGTTGTTTAGTTATAGTATTCATTTCGTAAATCGTATGTTTGTTTAGTAAATCATGTATCGTTTATACTTGTATCACGGCCCTCCAGGCATGTTATTGAAGATTAGTGGGGGTTTCCCATGTTTTGTAGACTAGTTATATTTGTATCGCGGCCCTCCAGGCATGTTTGCGAAGTTTAGTATCAGTATCGCGGCCATTCCAGGCATGTGTGCGAAGTTCAGTAATAGTATCGCGGCCATTCCAGGCATGTGTGCGAAGAGTAGTGGGGGCTTCCCCATGTATCACTAGTCTAGCAGTATCTATAAGTGACCTTTCCCTAACGAGGTCAGTGGTACGTAATTCTAGTAATGATGTAAGTACAAGAAATCATCCAATCCCATTCCCATTCCCCGGGAATCCCATGCCTTGGTAAGAGTCTGAACTCACCTTGGTTTGCTCGGTATGCTAAAGTATATGCTCAAAGTTAATCAATCAAGTCCTAAAGTGCACGTATACGTAATCAGTTTGTATTCATGAAGTTTGCATATAAGTACAATCACAGTGGACAATGCATCAAAAATCACCCAGTAGCACATTGCACGTATTCATAATCATACAAGTCATGCACCACATTTTACGGCAGTTAACTAACTAGGTTAACTCTTAACATAAATAAACTAAGTTACTGTGCAAAATTCTCATTCGGCGAAACACCCCCTTGTTTCGCCGTGCACCCTCTCTGACGAAACACTTCTGTTTCGTCAAGATTGTTTCGTCGCAACTGGTCTTCGGCGAAACACTTGTGTTTCGCCATGTTCGTTTCGTCGAGATTGGTTTTGGCGAAACACATCTGTTTCGTCGAAGTCAGCGTTTCGTGGAACATCTGTTTCGCCGTATATCAGTTATGTGCAGAACCCTAATTGCCGTTATCAACAAGTAGCAATCATATGGAAATCATTTAGCACAAACATCATCATCAAACAGAATCATTATACAGAAGCATACAGTAATCATTGAGTCAAAAGCATGGTTCCCATGCTTAACATACGACCGACAAGAACATCGAACCCGTTCACATACAATCACGGTATTAGGTTCAGCATCATCAGTTAATTTATTTCATCGATCAATTCGGTTTAACAACAACATGCATCATGCTTAACCATTAATCAATTCCTCAAGATCATAACATCCATCATTAATCATTGCCGACAAACCCTATTCTATACCAAGCGGTTAACAAGAAATCATGATAGTCACGTATTCACATCCATTCCAGAAATCAAACAAGCATATACACAAACATATAATGAATAATCAAAGCATCAATGAATCCGAGTTAATGAACACGCACTAACCGAGATGAAAGAAACGATGAGTTGATCGCTAAAGGGCTTGGGGAAACACACACAGCTGGCGTCACACTTGGGAGAGAGTTTTAGGGTTTCAGATTGTTAAAACGTGTGAAACTGAACTCGTTTCCCGTAAATATACACGAAACAGCATTCTGGGCCCTCAATGGGCTTCGCGTAACACTGGGCCGGTGAAATAGCCTGTTTCGTCGAGAGGCAAATGACGAAACACAATTTGTTTCGTCGAGTGGTTATTGGCGAAACACATCTTGTTTCGTCGGGCCATTTTATAGTTCAAATAATTAAGTCTTTCAACAAGTTCCATATTATATCAACAAGCACATAAACATGTAATAATCACAATACGTTTGTCATAACGCAGCGTGTATAGTTATAAAGCAAACAAGTCAATTAGGTAAACATCCAAACAGTCAATGTGCAATAAATGCGAAAGAGAAATCTCGGAAATTTGAGTTGTCACATTATCCCCAACTTGAAAGAAATTTCGTCTCGAAATTTAGCATGCGGTTACTGAGGAAGCTAGGTAAGTTGTATCGTTTACTAGTTTTCCTGGGGTGTCACATCATCCCCCCGTTGATTTGGAATTTCATCCCGAAATTCTACAGTAGCTTCAGCCTCAGTAGTAGTTGCATTGTTTACGAACAACTGGGGATACTTGAGTTTCATTTGGTCTTCTCGTTCCCAGGTGAACTCTGGGCCATGACGGGAGTTCCAACGAACTCGAACAAGAGGTATTCTAGTGTGCTTGAGGACCTTAACATCCCGGTCCGTGATTTCAACTGGTTCCTCGACGAAATGTAACTGCTCGTCGATAGCGAGTTCCTTCAAAGGAACTATGAGTGTCTCATCTGACAGACACTTCTTCAGATTTGACACTTTGAAAACGTTGTGAACTGCACCGAGTTCTGCTGGTAAGTTCAGTCTGTAGGCCACTTTGCCTATTCTTTCTATGATTTCGAACGGTCCGACATACCGCGGATTGAGTTTTCCTCGTTTACTGTCACACCCCGACCACGTAGAACATACAAAACGTGGCGGAAACGTCGGGGAGTGTTGTAACAGAATCAATTGTTTCAAATCCATGGCAAATGAAGTTTCGTTTTATTAATCAAATATGAAAGTATACATTGTTTAAACAAGAACTAATGAGTACATAACATTAATTAACTAGTTCTTGTCTCGTTTTAGGTCACTAAGTCACAGGTCCGCCTAAGTATGTCTTGATAAGTCCTATGCATCATTTCCTGAAAATACATGTGAAAATAGGTACGTCAGCATAAAAATGCCTGTGAGATACATTGGTTTTATGAAAACGGAATTCATGACTTATGTTTGAGAAAATGTTTGGTCATGAACCTTGTAATTTGTCTTGCTTTGTAAACCATTTGAAAAACGATAAAATCAGATGATATGTATAAATAAGAAGACACCGTATGGTTAAACGGATAACCATGAAAAATGTGTTTGTATAAGATAATTCGTTTGTAAAACAATGTCTCGTGAAAAGTGTGTTATTTGTATAAAATGTCATATGTCCCAAATTGAAATGATTCAAATAACGCTACGATATGTGATACCATACAAACACTTATATATAGGAAGTACCAGCGGCGTATCCACCATGCTTGTATCATATTACACACGCATCGTTACTTAATCACTTACCCAAACCATCCACCATGTAAGATTGTTCTTGTATAACTCAATTGTTTATTGTGTAAACCATGTCAAATGTCTATGTTCAATGTAAACCACCAAATGCGTATGTCAATGTCAACGTGTTTATGTTCAATGTAAATCATGTATCCCAAAATGTATCATGTATGGTAAGCGAAATGTATCAACTTAAACCATATGTAAAATGCACAAAACAAGTCGTTGAAGTAAAACGTGGTTTAGATCAACGCTATGTTCTGTGGAAAATGCATGCTCTATTGATATTAACATTTATGCGGTATTGTAAACTATGCATACATCCAAGCCTTGAGACTGCGGCGATAAACCCTTAAACAAATTAAAGGTTTATCTAAGTTATGTATATCGAATTCGGTCATTCCTTCCAATCCTATCAAACCCAGGATTTCAGAAACGGGAGTTGTCAATTCCTATGGTACCACTACCTACTAACGAACGGCGTAGCTAATGTTAATGAATGTATTGTCCCATGTTAAACAAACCAAATGTCATAACAAAATGAAGGCATGTGATGTAAACAATTGTACTAGGTATGCTAAGTAAACATACGAAGCAGAAATGTTCATGTAAATCAATGTGTCCATATGCTGAGTAAACATATGCAACAGAAATGTTCATGTAAATCAATGTGTCCATATGCTGAGTAAACATATGCAACAGAAATGTTCATGTAAATCAATGTGTCCATATGCTGAGTAAACATATGCAACAGAAATGTAATGTAAATCAATGTACTAAGTACGCACACAATGGGCATACATAGCATGAAATGTAATGAAATCGTGTACTATAATGTACTAACAACATAGCAGGCATATGATGTGAAAATATGGAAAGCATGAAAGTAACAGATAGGCACATGTGTTTCACCCCAAAACAGTTTAGAAAACAGTAAAAGAGGGGTTCAATGTACTCACCTGAGATTGCTTTGAATTCCTTGTGTAATAATCACACAATGCCAGAGATCACGGGATATCAAACGGCACACCAGACCAAAATCGGAAGGATCGGATAGTATTCGGGTTCGTAAACCAAGCGAGTATGGAGACTCGTGAAATATGGTTTAACAAAGCCTACATACTAAAATGAAACCTATCCTAAGTGCTTGCGACTCATTATGACCCGTTTAGGTAGCTTATGCTACCTTAACGCGTCGTTCGCGTAGAACGCGTTTGGAACGCCTAACATCGTGACCACAAGGCATAACCTCGGAAGGTTATATCTATGGTCACTAATGTGTTTGGTCGGATCCTAATGATCGACCAAATGGGTCGGGTTCGAAAGTATAAGTGATGGTTTAGATCGCTTACCTTACGACCCTATATAAGCACTATACTAAGAGTGACGAGCTAAGCATGTTAGAACATGCTTAACTAAGTTTAGAAAACAGGTTTGGCATCAAAGCAAACGGCTTTGATGCTCACGAGTAGTTTGGTTACAAAATATGCAAGAATGCACATTTTGGCCGAAACTACGACTCGTCACTGAGCCTAGATAACGTGGTAATCAGTAGGTATAGTCACTACGAACTATAACCATCGTGATCACACTCACGTTATGAAGTTCCATGAACTTCGGGTTGACCAGAGGCTGGTCAAATGAAGAAAGTCAACAAAACGTTGACTTTCAGACTTGAAAAGCGAATAAAAGAGCGAAAGAATACTTACGGAGGGTCCCCGAATGCTAATCTAGATCAAAATAGCTCAGGTATGAAACAAAGGTTCCAACTTAGAGCTTAGATCAGATTCTTCTGGGTTTTAACCAAAAAAGGGGGGGGGGGTATTTATAGGATTTCCTGAACCGTTAGGATCATTTCTTGAATATCATGCCACGATCTTGTGCGTACACTTGTCAAAATATTGTGGTAAGTCAGAACTTGGCCCTTGGCTCTTGATTGGGTGAAAGGGCATTGCCCCTTGATCGAACGAAAGGCCAACTGCATTGAATGCAAGCATTGAATCTGGTCTGATAGTCCCACGCGGCCCGCGTGAAGGTGCAGGCCAATCTTACGCGGGCCGCCTAGCCCCGTCTGATCTGCACCAAGTTTCAGAATTTGCAGTTTTGGTCCCTGTTGCGTGTTTAAGCCATTTCCGACACTTCTAAGGCCCGTAAAGCCAACTTTAAGGCCCTAAAATGATGCCTAAACATTGTGGACATGAAACATGCTCAAAAATGTTCCGGATGTTGGTTCCTTTGGCCGTACGATCGCGATGTTCGCTTAATTACGACGGAATGCGCATAAGCGTGAAAGACGATCCAAATGACGCGACGAATGGATTTTTCTTATGCCAAACACTAAGGCATAATATTAGGATGCTTACATAAATTTTTGGATGTCCGGATGTATTCAGAACGTAAGTTGTGCGCGAAAGTGCAAACTTGTGCACTTTTTGACACTTTTAGCCCCTGAATGACCCAAAAGTTTGTTTTAGCATACCAAACCCCTCAAAGCCTATTTCTAAGCTATGTAAATGATATTTATGGTATGTTTAACTTATGGACATGTTCCGGAATGTTCGTTACAGTTCAAATTGGCAAACTTTCGCAGTTTGTCAATTTTAGTCCCTGTAAGCGAATTAACTTGTTTTTGCCATACCAAGGCCTTCAAAACTTATTTCTATGTTATGTAAAGGTTATTTAAGGTAGGTTGAGTATATGTTGCTGTTCCGGAGTATTTGTCGCATTAAACTGAGTACGTTTACGCACCAGTTTGCGTATAACTATGTAGAGCTTGAAATCGAACAAGAGTTGATATGTGCAAACGATACACATATTTATACAAGTCCAAAGTATGAAATACAATATTTCATTGGTTTGGCGTTTGTTTGATGGTTGAAGTGACACAGGTGTCACAGTCTCCCCTACTTTAGGAAATTTCGTCCCGAAATTTAGTTTTAGAGGAAACTTGTGAAGACAGCCGTGACGGTTTCGCTTTCAGACAAATCCATTGAACCCTTAGGAAAAACTCTGGGCCATGTTAGGATCCATAGCGAAAATTTCAACCCACAAAGTGAAGTCCTTGTAGTAACAAAACATGGAGTTTCGAACTACGGGCAGGAGAACGTTTCCCGTGAAGAGTTATCATAGGAAACTTGTGTGTGCTTGAAATCAGAATTGGGGAGTGTAAGGATAAATGACATGGGTCAAAATCCAAGACTTCTCCCGTATCATTACTCTTGTCACTGTAGGCCTTTAACACATGACAAAACTTCCTGTGGTTTCTGTGCACTGAATTCCATAATTATGTAGGCCTCCATAATTACGTACTTCCTTGCACAGTCCGCACAGTTCATTTCATAATGCGTATGGGAAAAATATCAAACGAATAATCTCTTCAGCTAAACTACCCAAGAGAAATATTCAACTACATCAATGTAGGATGTCTTTAACTAGATTGTCGAACCAATCTATTTAACTTAGATCGACGTAGGATCTCTTTAACTAGACCACCCGAGGGCCTTTTTAACTATATCAACGCATGATATATTCAACTAGATTGTCAAACCAATCTCTTTAACTTAGATCAACGAATGATCTATTTAACTAAACTACCCACGGGGAATATTTAATTAAACTACCCACAGGGAATATTTAATTAAACTACCCACAGGGAATATTTAACTACATCGACGTAGGATGTCTTTAACTAGATTGTCGAACCAATCTCTTCAACTATATCAACACATATTGTCCTTAAACTTTGGAATAGTACTTTATAATCCAAGGGACATAACTACAACGTAGAAGTCCATTAAGGATTTAAGATAGTACCTTTTTTTGGAAATCCTACTACGAATCCATCATATGAAGGTATGAAAGATTCTATGAGGATTTGGATAGCGAATATCCAGGGTATACAGAAACACAAAATGCATATATGGAAAGACAAGATGTATAAACACATAGTCACATAACCACAAAATTGTTTATCTAGATCTCAAATTTGTTAATTTGTTTTGTTGATTAGGTACATGAATTTAAAGCACACTAGGAATCCATTTCATGGATTTCATTCGGTACTTTAAACATTAGCAAGAATCTAACTATGAAGATAGAAAGACCTCCTATAAATTCGATTTCGTTTTCAAGAAAACGCAATTTTCGAATTAAGGTACAATGATTTTTGAATATACGGAAATACCCTTAGGTACCCTATTAAGAATTTATAGTGGTACTTTGGGTATTCGTGGATAACACAAGAGAGAATAAAATGGAAGAAATTTTGGGGTAGTCTGTTCTTCAAGGAATACGGTTCCTTGATTGTCGGTATTGTAGAGGATACGTTGTTTATACATGACATCACATTTGTACATTGCAATGTAAAATAAGAAGATTTATTTATAAACAACAACAACTGTTTCATGGGCCTTGACTACAAAAGAAATTAATACATAAGGCTTGATTATCTCTAAACAACATTGTCTTCTAGTTGGTCCGATGCTTATCCTTGCGCTGGATTCGCATTAGCAATCTTTGGGCAATTTCTCCGGAAATGGCCCATTTCGTCACAGTTGAAGCAAGAACCTAGTGGAAGACGAGCTTGAGCAGGATTTACTTGAGGTTGGTTTGGACCACCTTGGTTTGGGGTAAATCGACAAGCATTTGCCAGGTGACCGAGTCGCCCACATGATGCACATAAACGACACTGTAGGTGAGCTAAGTGGTGTGCATTACATTTGTCGCATATCGGTGCAGTACCGGCATAAGGTTTCTTTGCAGGAGGTTGAGTTGGTTGGTTGCGGGTGTTTTGGTTGGGTTGAGCAGCAATCGCAAAATTCTGCGAAGCCTTACGCTTCTTAGACTTCTCAGGGGATCCAGTCTGTTCATCCATGGTCTTTGATTCCTCGATTGGCTTCTTGTCACCCTTTTGAAAAAGTTTATGCTTTCTGATCTGCGATTCAGTCAAGGTTGCAGATAGCTCAATGGCCTGACGGAGTGTGGTAGGGTTGCTACCAGTGACAATGTCTTGTACCGATTCAGGCAGGCCGTCGATGTACCTTTCGATAGCCTTGTCGAGTGGGGCGACCATAGTCGGGCAAAGTAGACTCAACTCCTCAAACCTATCAGTATATGCCCTGTGTTCGCCACTATCTTGCTTCAAATCATCAAACTCCTTCTCCAACGCTCGTTGTTCATGACGAGGAAAAAACTCCCTCATCATAAGAGCTCTCAGTTCAACCCATGTTTGTGCTAGAGCAACGTCTGCACCACGGTCTCTCATTACCCCGTTCCACCATGTAAGAGCCCTCTTCTGAAACACACTCGAAGAAAACTCGACCTTGCGATTATCCAGACACTGCACGTGGCGAAAGGTATTCTCGATGCTCTCGAACCATTGAAGAAGCCCAGTTGCTCCCTCAGAACCACTAAACTTGAGTGGTTTAGCCGAGTTAAAGTTCTTGAAATTGAATGCACCATTGTTGTTGTTGTTGGCTTGGTTCCATTGAGCAAAGAGATTTGGAAATTGAGCAGCCATCTACTGCGCAATAATTTCTGCCAGCTCGGCATTTGCTATCTGGTGTTCGCGTCGAGGAGGCATTCTAAAAGAGGAAAACATGAAAGGAAACAAATAAAATGGTATTGGGTAAGAATAGGATGTTACAATCACCGACCGTAATCACGGTTGATGGTCATTTGTTTGAATCATGAATCAAACAAACAACACCAAGGCTGAATCAAAGCAAATAGATCCTCATAGTGTATCGCGAAGACATGCTCGCCTATAAGTGGACACTCACCCCAAGAGTTCCCAGGTAAGAGTGACTGGTCCGATTATGTGGATTTGTACGAACACTCTAACCTTAGACAGAAAACCCAGGGTACAGGCATTCACTCTTCCAGTTCGCACGTGTTCACACTATTTAGGACACAAAACTTGACGAGAGTTTTGAAAATTCAAAGGGGTTCAAAACCTTATAACAGAGGGTACAAAACCTAGTAATCAATCATCCTAGAACAGATGATTGGTTTTCAAAGCGGTTTTGAAATTTATGTTCTTGTTGTGGTCGTCGCCTAAGGATAGGTGACGGTATTGTTTTATGACTAAACGCAAGTGAACTCGCGTTAGGGTCCTAGGAAGGTTATAGACTAGGTCAAAGCATTACTAATAACCTAATTCCCTATAACCGTTGGCTCTGATACCAACTTTTCTGTCACACCCCGACCACGTAGAACATACAAAACGTGGCGGAAACGTCGGGGAGTGTTGTAACAGAATCGATTGTTTCAAATCCATGGCAAATGAAGTTTCGTTTTATTAATCAAATATGAAAGTATACATTGTTTAAACAAGAACTAATGAGTACATAACATTAATTAACTAGTTCTTGTCTCGTTTTAGGTCACTAAGGCAGAGGTCCGCCTAAGTATGTTTTGATAAGTCCTATGCATCATCTCCTGAAAACACATGTGAAAATAGGTACGTCAGCATAAAAATGCCTGTGAGATACATTGGTTTTATGAAAACGGAATTCATGACTTATGTTTGAGAAAATGTTTGGTCATGAACCTTGTAATTTGTCTTGCTTTGTAAACCATTTGAAAAACGATAAAATCAGATGATATGTATAAATAAGAAGACACCGTATGGTTAAACGGATAACCATGAAAAATGTGTTTGTATAAGATAATTCGTTTGTAAAACAATGTCTCGTGAAAAGTGTGTTATTTGTATAAAATGTCATATGTCCCAAATTGAAATGATTCAAATAACGCTACGATATGTGATACCATACAAACACTTATATATAGGAAGTACCAGCGGCGTATCCACCATGCTTGTATCATATTACACACGCCTCGTTACTTAATCACTTACCCAAACCATCCACCATGTAAGATTGTTCTTGTATAACTCAATTGTTTATTGTGTAAACCATGTCAAATGTCTATGTTCAATGTAAACCACCAAATGCGTATGTCAATGTCAACGTGTTTATGTTCAATGTAAATCATGTATCCCAAAATGTATCATGTATGGTAAGCGAAATGTATCAACTTAAACCATATGTAAAATGCACAAAACAAGTCGTTGAAGTAAAACGTGGTTTAGATCAACGCTATGTTCTGTGGAAAAATGCATGCTCTATTGATATTAACATTTATGCGGTATTGTAAACTATGCATACATCCAAGCCTTGAGACTACGGCGATAAACCCTTAAACAAATTAAAGGTTTATCTAAGTTATGTATATCGAATTCGGTCATTCCTTCCAATCCTATCAAACCCATGATTTCAGAACCGGGAGTTGTCAATTCCTATGGTACCACTACCTACTAACGAACGGCGTAGCTAATGTTAATGAATGTATTGTCCCATGTTAAACAAACCAAATGTCATAACAAAATGAAGGCATGTGATGTAAACAATTGTACTAGGTATGCTAAGTAAACATACGAAGCAGAAATGTTCATGTAAATCAATGTGTCCATATGCTGAGTAAACATATGCAACAGAAATGTTCATGTAAATCAATGTATCCATATGCTGAGTAAACATATGCAACAGAAATGTTCATGTAAATCAATGTGTCCATATGCTGAGTAAATATATGCAACAGAAATGTAATGTAAATCAATGTACTAAGTACGCACACAATGGGCTACATAGCATGAAATGTAATGAAATCGTGTACTATAATGTACTAACAACATAGCAGGCATATGATGTGAAAACATGGAAAGCATGAAGGTAACAGATAGGCACATGTGTTTCACCCCAAAACAGTTTGGAAAACAGTAAAAGAGGGGTTCAATGTACTCACCTGAGATTGCTTTGAATTCCTTGTGTAATAATCACACAATGCCAGAGATCACGGGATATCAAACGGCACCTAATAGGTAGCTATATTAATATACCGGACCAAAATCGGAAGGATCGGATAGTATGCGGGTTCGTAAACCAAGCGAGTATGGAGACTCGTGAAATATGGTTTAACAAAGCCTACATACTAAAATGAAACCTATCCTAAGTGCTTGCGACCCATTACGACCCGTTTAGGTAGCTTATGCTACCTTAACGCGTCGTTCGCGTAGAACGCGTTTGGAACGCCTAACATCGTGACCACAAGGCATAACCTCGGAAGGTTATATCTATGGTCACTAATGTGTTTGGTCGGATCCTAATGATCGACCAAATGGGTCGGGTTCGAAAGTATAAGTGATGGTTTAGATCGCTTACCTTACGACCCTATATAAGCACTATACTAAGAGTGACGAGCTAAGCATGTTAGAACATGCTTAACTAAGTTTAGAAAATAGGTTTGGCATCAAAGCAAACGGCTTTGCTTACAAAATATGCAAGAATGCACATTTTGGCCGAAACTACGACTCGTCACTGAGCCTAGATAACGTGGTAATCAGTAGGTATAGTCACTACGAACTATAACCATCGTGATCACACTCACGTTATGAAGTTCCATGAACTTCGGGTTGACCATAGGCTGGTCAAATGCAGAAAGTCAACAAAACGTTGACTTTCGGACTCGAAAAGTGAATAAAAGAGCGAAAGAATACTTACGGAGGGTCCCCGAATGCTAATCTAGATCAAAATAGCTGAGGTATGAAACAAAGGTTCCAACTTAGAGCTTAGATCAGATTCTTCTGGGTTTTAACCAAAAAGGGGGGGGGGTATTTATAGGATTTCCCAAACCGTTAGGATCGTTTCTTGAATATCGTGCCACGATCTTGTGCGTACACTTGTCAAAATATTGTGGTAAGTCAGAACTTGGCCCTTGGCTCTTGATTGGGTGAAAGGGCAGTGCCCCTTGATCGAACGAAAGGCCAACTGCATTGAATGCAAGCATTGAATCTGGTCTGATAGTCCCACGCGGCCCGCGTGAAGGTGCAGGCCAATCTTACGCGGGCCGCCTGGCCCCGTCTGATCTGCACCAAGTTTCAGAATTTGCAGTTTTGGTCCCTGTTGCGTGTTTAAGCCATTTCCGACACTTTTAAGGCCCGTAAAGCCAACTTTAAGGCCCTAAAATGATGCCTAAACATTGTGGACATGAAACATGTTCAAAAATGTTCCGGATGTTGGTTCGTTTGGCCGTACGATCGCGATGTTCGCTTAATTACGACGGAATGCGCATAAGCGTGAAAGACGATCCAAATGACGCGACGAATGGATTTTTCTTATGCCAAACACTAAGGCATAATATTAGGATGCTTACATAAATTTTTGGATGTCCAGATGTATTCAGAACGTAAGTTGTGCGCGAAAGTGCAAACTTGTGCACTTTTTGACACTTTTAGCCCCTGAATGACCCAAAAGTTTGTTTTAGCATACCAAACCCCTCAAAGCCTATTTCTAAGCTATGTAAAGGATATTTATGGTATGTTTAACTTATGGACATGTTCCGGAATGTTCGTTACAGTTCAAATTGGCATACTTTCACAGTTTGTCAATTTTAGTCCCTTTAAGCGAATTAACTTGTTTTTGCCATACCAAGGCCTTCAAAACTTATTTCTAAGTTATGTAAAGGTTATTTAAGGTAGGTTGAGTATTTGTTGCTGTTCTGGAGTATTTGTCGCATTAAACTGAGTACGTTTACGCACCAGTTTGCGTATAACTATGTAGAGCTTGAAATCGAACAAGAGTTGATATGTGCAAACGATACACATATTTATACAAGTCCAAAGTATGAAATACAATATTTCATTGGTTTGGCGTTTGTTTGATGGTTGAAGTGACACAGGTGTCACATTTACCAAAACGAACCACACCCTTCCAGGGTGAGACTTTGAGTAGCACTCGATCCCCAACTTGGAACTCGAGTGGTTTCCTGCGCTTATCAGCGTAGCTTTTCTGACGGTCACGAGCCGCCGCCATGCGTTGTCATATCTGTGCAATCCGTTCAGTAGCTGTTAGGAAACTTTATTTGTAAGTATTGAAGAAAATCTCAATCAACTGGATCTCTGAAGAAGATAAGAGTCCTGAAGAACACAGCAAGATGAAGAAAAACAGTTGGGACAACCGAAAAGCAAAGTATCTACTATAAAGAATCTCAAGTTGATAAAGAGTTGATTTGGATTATCAGAGAAGGTCGTTTCTGATGGATCTGATGATATTTCTGATGAAATATCATCAGTTTCTGACAAATTCTGATCATCAAACTTTCTGATGATTTGTTCACCAGAATTTCTAATGAAGTGGCTTATCAGAAATTCTGATGATAGACCCACTTGTCTAAAATCACAACTCTATCCTGCCACCCATGACCGAAGCATGACATTATTGGTTTTCATGATTACAAATGCAACTTGAACGATGGATTCAATGAATATGTCAAATTGCTACTTTATGCAGGACTTATTGCATGAATAAACAATTGTTTATTCATGCCCACAGCCGTCTATAAATAGAAGGCTCGAGAGGCAGAAGATACTTGAGTTTGAAGCTTAGCATTCACATACATACACTCAAACTCCAACTGCTCTTCTCACCCACAGAAATCAACATTCATTTGTATTAGATAATAATCTTACAATCACCTTGTTAAACTAATTTGTTTCAAAGTGATATAAACTTGATAATTCTGTAGGTCTTGTTTCTTGAAAGTCTGATTTCCATTTCCGCACATCTTTTTCACATATACTGAAATCACTTGCCATATTACGTAAAAAGAAGTTGTTAAGGCCATACTGGGTCCAACAATTGGTATCAGAGCAGATTGAATAAATTATTTTCAAACGATCAATCGCTCTTCTTCTTTTTTCTAAATATGGCCAGCTTTCAAACCTGGAATAATGCTTTTAACATTGGTTCTACGTCCAAACCTCCGACTCTGGTCACAGAGGAATACCCCCAATGGAAAATCAGGATGGTCAATTTCCTTAATGGTCATGACCGAGCTCTGTTTCAATCCATTGAAAGGGGTCCACATATACCAATGACTGAAATACCAGCAATTCCAGCAACTGACCAAACACCAGGAATCCCTGCCTCTCGTGCTCCAAAAAGTGAAATAAACTGGAGCCCGGAAGATAAGGATCTGGTGGTTAAGGATGAAAGAGCAAAATCACTCTTAATAATGGCCATCCCTAATGACATATTTTCACAAGTTGATACTTGTGCATCAGCCAAGGAAATATGGGATCAGTTGGAAAATCTTTGTGAAGGAGGAGAAAGGATGAAGAGAAACAAGAGGACAAACAACGTCTCATCCTATGAAAGGTTTAAAAGTTTACCTAATGAAAAGTTAAATGATACATATCAAAGGTTCACAAAACTTTTAAACGAGCTAAAGAAATTTGGAATAACTAAATCAAATGATGAAAGAAACATCAAATTTCTTGATGCTTTGCCTAGAGAATGGAGAAGTCTCACAATGACTTTATCCTCAACCTTAGAACTAGGAAACATGAGTCTTCACGACTTATATAGCATCTTGATCCCCAGAGAGGAAGAAATATTTGAAGAACCATTCAAAGAGGGGGATCTTTAGCTCTTATCTCTAACTCACAAAGATAAACAACTTCCAATGATCCACAACCTTCAACCAGCCAGGCCTTCGAAACTTCTGATTCATCATCAGATTTTTCAGCCTTTGCTGATGCAATAGCACTGCTCACCAAAACATTTGAGCAAAGGTTGAGGGGAGGAAGCCAGAGGTACCAAAGGAGTGATAGAAGGAGGATGGATGATAGATCTAAAGAAGATGTTAGATCTAAAGATAAGGGAAAGGCTGAAGTGGTGTGTTACAAGTGCAAGAAAAAAGGTCATTATGCATCTGAGTGTAAGACCAAGAAGCTGAAAGATGTTGCTTACTATGAAAAGAAGCTTGAGGAAGCTAAGAAGCAACAACAGCAAGTCAGCTTAATTGCTGGAACAGATACATGGCTATCTGATGACTCTTCTGATGAAGAAGAAGAAGAAGAAATGGCCAACTTCTGTCTCATGGCACTTTCTGATAACATACCAGAGACTTCAGGACAACCAGACCATCATGTGCAGCAGATCTGGTACTGCGACTCAGGAAGCTCCAAGCACATGACTGGAGATAGGAGCTTACTCAGCAACTTTGTCTCAAAGCTGGGTAAAATGGTGAACTTTGGAAACGGAGTGAAAGGAAGGATAATGGGATACGGATGTATCAGGTATGGATGTTTGACCATTGAAAGAGTAGCTTATGTTGAAGGCTTAAAATATAATTTGCTGAGCTGTGGTCAATTCTGTGACAAAGGTTTTCAGGTAACATTTTTACCAGAAAAATGCTTGCTAATAGGTATGGATGATAATAAAGTATATTTGAGTGGGAAAAGGATAAGACAATCAATTTATTACTTTGACTTCAAAGAAGAAAATGAACATCCTAAACTATGTTTATTTTCAAAAATTAAGAAAGGAAGTAGTTGGTTGTGGCATAAAAGATTGGCTCACTTGAATTTCAAAAACCTAAACAAATTAGCAAGTAAAGGTCTGGTAAAAGGGTTACCCTTTCATATCCTCTAAAAAGGATAAAATTTGTGATGCTTGTGAGATGGGAAAGTCAAAAAGAAGCTCTCATAAATCAATTTCTGAATCTTCCATTACACAAAATTTGGAACTCTTACACATGGATCTGTGTGGACCCATAGGTACAGAAAGTTTTCTGGAAAGAAATATATACTAGTAATAGTTGATGATTTTTCCAGATATACATGGGTTGAATTTTTGAGAAAGAAAAGTGAAACACCTGATCTGATCATTAATTTTATAAAGAAAATTGAAAATCTGTTAAAACTAACAGTAAGAAGGATCAGATCAGACAATGGGACAGAATTCAAAAATTCTAAAATTGAAAGCTTTCTTGTAAACAAAGGAATCTCGAATCTCTGATGACTTTTCTGCTCCCAGAACCCCTCAACAAAATGGGGTTGTTGAAAGAAAAAATAGAACCTTAGTAGAAGCTGTTAGAACAATGCTAGCATATGCCAAAATGCCCTCTCACTTTTGGGTAGAAGCAATTGCAAATGCATGTTTTACTCAAAACAGAACTCTCATCAACAAAAGGCTAAACAAAACACCCTACAACATAATAAATAATAGAATTCCAAGTGTAAAATTTTTACACACATTTGGTTGTATATGTTTTGTTTTCAACGATTTTGAAAGCCTTGAAAAATTTGACAGAAAAGCAGAAAAATGTATTTTTCTTGGATATTCATTGTCCTCAAAAGCTTATAGAATTTTCATTCTTAATACAAGGACAATCAGAGAAAGTTTATATGTCTCATTTGATGACTCATCAGAGACTGAAGTTTCTGATGAATACATGAAAGAAATAAACTTTTCTGACAAACAAGAAAACTATGAGCATCTCTTTGAAATAATATCAGAAGATCTTTTAGAACATGATAAAGCTTGTACATTTAAATCATCAGAAATATCATGTACTAACCCTGAAGAACAAGTAAATAGCACAACAGAAAATCAAAATTCTGGTGCTTTACATGAAACAGAGGTAACTGAACAGGGGGAAACTTCAAATCCATCAGAACCAACAGTTGTTCAAAATAGGTTGAGATGGATCAAAGGGCATGTTCATTATGATATCATTGGCAATCCAGCTGATGGTGTGAGAACAAGATCTACAACTGCACATGAATGTGCATATGCTGGGTTCTTAAGCACAATAGAACCCAAATCTGCCAAAGAAGCTTTGAATGGTCCAGATTGGATACAAGCTATGCAAGAAGAGCTGGATCAATTCGAAAAGAGCAAGGTGTGGGATCTGGTACCCAAGCCCAAAGACAAATCTGTCATAGGCTCAAAATGGGTATACATGAATAAATCTGATGAAAATGACATAATCACAAGGAACAAAGCAAGGTTAGTAGTCAAAGGTTACTATCAACAAGAAGGTATTGATTATGATGAAACCTTTGCACCAGTAGCTAGATTAGAAGCTGTGAGAATTTTTCTTGCTTATGTTGCATCCAAGGATTTCAAAGTTTATCAAATGGATGTAAAATCAGCTTTACTAAATGGTAAAATTGAAGAAGAAGTTTATGTGCAACAACCTGAAGGCTTTGTTGATCCAAAATTTCAAAATCATGATTATAGATTAAATAAAGCCTTGTATGGATTGAAGCAAGCTCCAAGAGCCTGGTATGAAACATTATCAAACTTCTTACTCAATTCTGGATTTACCAAAGGTACTATTGACACCACACTGTTTCTCAAAACACACAAAAACCATACCCTGTTGGTTCAAATATATGTTGATGACATTATATTTGGATCAACAAATGAAAAATTTTGCAAAAAGTTTCAAAAGTTAATGACCAGCCATTTTGAAATGAGCATGATGGGTGAATTAACCTTTTTCTTAGGGTTATAAGTCAAACAAAGAATTGATGGAATATTTTTGAGTCAATCAAAATATGTGTAGATATTAAAACCTATAGAGGGATGATAGGTGAATTAACCTGCTCAGTTTCAAAAACTCCCATGGCAACAGGGAACAAATTGGATTCTGATAAAGATGGAATAAGTGTAGATATTAAAACCTATAGAGGGATGATAGGGTCATTGTTATACTTAACTGCAAGTAGACCAGACATCATGTTTGCTACATGTTTTCTGGCTAGATATCAATGTGACCCTAAGGAATCCCATTTAAAAGCTGTAAAAAGGGTTTTCAAATATCTAAAAGGCACGTCAGAACTTAGTTTCTGGTATCCAAAGGATACAAACCTTGAATTAATTGCATACACAGATGCAGATTATGCAGGGTGTAAGATTGACAGAAAAAGCACATCTGGTGCTTGTCAAATCTTGGGGGAAAAATTGGTATGTTGGGCAAGCAAGAAGCAAAACTGTGTTGCCACATCAACAGCAGAGTCAGAATATGTAGCAGCAGCGAGCTGTTGTTCACAAGTGCTGTGGATGCAAACACAACTGAAGGACTATGGAGTAAATCTGACAAAAATACCAATTTTGTGTGATTCAAAGAGTGCAATTGCAATAACCGAAAATCCTGTTCATCACTCAAGAACCAAACACATAGATGTCAGATATCACTTCATAAAAGATCATGTGGAGAAAGGTAACATTGAAATGTATTTTGTTCCAACTGAAAACCAAATTGAGGATATATTCCCAAAACCTCTTGATGAAAAGAGACATAATTTTTTGATCAGCAAATTTGGCATGGTAAACATAAGAGATGAAAATGTTTCAGAAATAAAAGCAAAACAAAATGAAAACCAAATTGATAATCATCAAGTTACTGAAAATAAAAGGACAATTAAACAAAATTCTGATGCAGAAATTCATCTATTTGATGAAAAATCAGAAGATCTAATAAATCATCAATAAAATGTGATGATTCACCAGAAATTCAGATTTACATCAGAAACTTTTGTTTAACTGTGCATAATAATCAGTAATCATCAAAAGTCCATATCTTCATACATATTCCATTTGTATAATTTTTTTTTTGTTGTTTGTTTATTTGTTTAAAAAAGGGGGTGGAAAACATGACATACATGAAGATAAAACTAAATCCTAAGAATTCAATCGTCACAAATATTTTTTTTTTTTAAAAGGGAAAAGGGGATTTTTTTAACATGCAACGTCATTGGGTTATAAGGAGTTTAACAGAAACACGTAAGCACCAATATCATTAGGAGCTATGAAAGTAGCTGCCCACCTATTTGAATGCTTACTCACACAAAAGGCTTAGTAGACTGTCATATTCACTGCAATAGATATCGTCTTAAATTTTTTTGTTAATATGAAACTATCACTTTCACCTATAAATATTAACAATCTAAAAAGACATTCTTCACAAAAAAATCTTCTCTTCAAAAGCCTACCATCAGAAAAACTTCTTATTTCAAAATGAACCACCCAAGATAATGGAATCCAACCAATTTTCTCTCATACTTCACGAACATCATAATCTCAGACTAAGATCCAACTTAGAAGGACCTGCATCGGAGGACTGCAGGTTTGTGTACAATATGATCATGAGAAGTCCCTTGGGCTTTGCCATGTCTACACATGTCACCACATATCCAGAACTTCTTCAGGAGTTCTGGTGGAATGCTCAAGTTGTTATGAGTGGCACTTCTATGTGGATAAGAAGTGAGGTTATGGGGGTAGAGATCACCCTAAAAGAGGAAACACTCAGAGATGTCCTCAAATTAGGTGACTGCCGAAGGATCACCATATTGGAAAAGGCAGAAGTACAAAGGACCTTGACTGAAATGGGCTACAATTCAAGCAGTGTCAAGGCAAATTTGCAAATCTGGGTTCATACCACCTTTTCAATATTTGGTAACACAGCTGAGTGTCTGCTTTTCGAAAAAAGACAGGACACTTTAATGAGCTGTCTTACAGGATGATGGAAGTGGCGCATGCTATTGTATAGGAAAAACCTTACAATTATGCTAAGTTTCTCATGAGAGACTTAGAAGGAAACGTCCCTGACCGTAATCCTTTTCTGATCTACCCTCGTTTCGTAACCAAAGTAATCACAAGTCAACTTGACTTTGGTGGTGTGAGAAGTTGTTATACAAGAGCTGAACTGGCACTTCAAGAAAACTTAAGAGTTGCTTCCCTGGTTCCATCAACCTTTCATACAGGGAGAATAACCAGTCTCTGGTTATATGTGAAGTGCATGTATAACGTGTTGGATGAAGATGATGAGTAGTTAGGTCTATCTGTGTTTGTTTTAGCTTGTTAAGTTTTTTTTGTATGTTCTAACCCACTTTTGTTCACTAATATATTCAGGTTTTCTTAATTAAATGATTAGTTAAATATGTCAATAGGTCCAGGGGGAACTAAGAAATCTTGTCTGATGATAACAAGGAAAATCTGGTAAGAATCAAATGAAATGTGATAGGAAATGATAAATCATCAGAAACTGATAAAATTTATCAGAAATTTTATTAAAACATCAGAAATCTGATGCAAAGAAACAAAAAAAAAAAACTAAATTATTTTTAGATATGTTTCTTTCAATTTTTTTTTCTGAGGACTGGAACAAGCCATATGAAAAGACTTCCTGATAACATCAGAACAAAAATGTGGAGTTCACAAGATCAAGGTAAGAAATTTTATCAAACTCCACTCATTCCCTCTCATCTTAAAAAAATATATATATATTTCTGATTCAAACTCCTACAAATGAATCAAATATCTTCTGATGATATATATGGGAAAATTCAACTCTTTAAGAAACATGTAGATCTTTCAATATATATATCATTAAAAGAACAACATAGGAAAGCACTCAATTGAAGAAAAGGCTTTTGATTGGACCTATTTTGAAATCAAAAAGGGTCCCACCTAAAAAGGTGCAAGTTGGATATTAGTGTTTATCTTTAAAAAAAAAAAATTCGTTGGAATCTCTAATTGTCTTAAATGAGATATACATTAAATTAGAGATAACCCAAGGGTTTTTCAAAAACGGTTGCGTCTCTAAAAGATTAAAACATCATTAAGGTGTCATAAAACACCTTGAATACAAACAACCCACGAAAAACACTCACAAATCTCTGTCTCAGCTCACTATAAATATCCCCTCCAACAACAGAGACGTCCATCTTCAACCTCAATTCTCAAAACCCTAAAAACCCTTTTCAAAAGCAAAAACCCAAATCCTTAATGGCTGCCTCAAACAACAGTCCACCTCCAGCTGAACACTCTCTTCCCCTAATCACTGAAGCTGAATATCTTCCTTTGAAAAACAACAATGAAGCAATGAACACCAATATCGAACAATATGATGTGAAGTGTCAAATTCTCATTGAGTTTCTGATCAGAAGCCCAATAGCTCATGCTCTTACAAAGACCAGAGAGGTACCAGAATGATTGATACAACAGGTTGTACACACTCTCGAAGCTCATAGAACAAATATGGAGCTAACAACACATGTATGGGAAGATATCTTCATCAAAATCACACCAGAGAAAATAAGGGAATGTTTGGAACTACCCTTAAAGCAAGAGTATGAAGATGCACCACCAAAAGAAGACATGTTTGAACAACTTGATGCTGTAATGGGATGCAAGGCGAAGATTTCAAAAATCAACGAATTCAAGAGGAACAAGCTACCTGCCTTCTGGCAAGCATTGATGGAAATATTGAATAAATGCTTATCATCCAAGATCGGAGGTACGGATCAGATAAATATGAATATTCTAACAATCATGTTCAGCCTTATAACTGGGTTGAATATTGATTTTGGAACAGAAATATTCAATCTGATCAAAAGATCAATTCTGACCAAAACTGGAAAGATAGATTCACATCTACCATTTCCCAGATTTTTATCCATCATAATTTCTGATGCTTTTTCTGAAAGAAATCTGCAAACTCCAAAATCAAAATATATGTGGAGATCAGAAATTATGAGACCTTGGAGTGCTGCAGGGTCATGGAAGTCAGACCTTGATGTACCTGTTCTACCAGAAAACATGATGGATCTTGTACCAGAAAATTCATCATACAGAGCAGAATACATGAGAATGTTAAGCAGGCAAGCAGAAACAAAAGAAGGATTTGAAAAGGTGTCACCCATGGAGCATGATGCAGAAGAATCAAGAACACCAAGAATAGAGCAGCAGGATGAATCTGATCCACATCTTGCTGATAAAGATGTGCATATGACTCTTGCAACAGAAGAACATCATGCTGAAGTCTCACACATTGGAGAAACAGGTGCAACAAAATCTAAACTCAATATATTTTATACTTCTGAAAGTGATTCTGATGAATCAATTCAACCAAGATATGAAATATTACAAAGAAGCACTGTTTTTACAAAACAAAATGTCAGTGAAACAAAAGACCCATTTTCTGAGTCAAACTCTGAGAAGGAAAATGTGGTAACAACAGGTGGAGATCAGTTCACTGATCAAGGAAACCTGGATGAGAAAAACAAAAGTTTCTCAACAACTCATGGAGAATCTGAAAAGGTTCAAGGATGTGAGGAAAACCAGGACTTGAATTTGTTTCAAATTTTTGGTGAGGAACCAGAGAATTTGGATACTTCCAATCCTCTTAACCTCAGAACATCAGAAAATGTGTTTTCTGGTGGTGTTAGAAGGGAAACATCTGTTGTTTCTCCTATTTCCCAAGAACAACCATCTATGTCTCCAAAACAACTTCATAAAGAACTTGAAGATGAAGCAGCTGCTGAGAAAACAGTTGTGACACTTGAGGTTTTTCCGAACGATCACCTTGTAATATTTCGTGTGTATATAAATATTATTAAATGGAAACGTGATGTTTGCATGATATGTGATGTATGTATGTATTGTATATATATTTATATGAGAGCCGAAACCACGACCCAAGACCACGACTCGCAACCACTCGGTTGCAAGTGGGTCACTCGGTTGCGAGTGGGCCTTTGGGCCGTAACCGGTTTGGGTCGAAACCCCAAACCCAACCCGAAACACCCCTTGTATATATATACCCCACCTTCCCCACTTTCCTTCACTTTACACAAACCACACAAACACACTTCTCCTATTTTCCTCTCAACTAGAAACCCACAACAACACCACTCTTCTCCCCTTTTCGGTTCAAGCAAGGAGCTCGGACAAGGACTCGGTCAAGCTCGGATCACTCGGACACTTCATCTTCTCTCATTCTCTTCTCTTTGTTTTTGGCTCCTCCTTTTCATAACCGGTTAGTGTTTTCTTTTGTGTTAAGATGTATGAATGTTGTATGAACTAAGAAATGTTTGGTTAGTGGTTTATGCATGATTATTAGGTTGTTTTGTAAAGTTTGTGAATATGTGTTAACATGACTAAAATAACATGATATTGGTAGTTTACAAGTGTTCATAACCAACTACACTATGCTTCTTTGTTTCTTGCAAGAATGATGATGTTTAGCATAAGATTTTCGGCTATATAATGTATGTTTTCTTGTTTAGCATCACGATCTTGTCAAAATATGTGATTTTCGGTTCATAAATATGTGTTTATGTTGGCATGAAAACCCTAGAAAACTATGAACATATGAAGAACTTGTTTGAATATGGTTTGAAGGTTTTAAAAATGGCAAAGTTTGATCTATCTTTACTAGCATTCAGATTAGGCAAAGTGTTAGTGAAATATTATTGGTTGTTTCCTAAAATGGGCCTGAATTCTTGGTACAATTTGGACTGTCATATCTGCATCATCACGTGTATATGAAAGTGACAGATTTCGACTCGCAACCAAAGCATGACAAGTCGAAACCACGTGGTTACGACTCGAGACCACCGTTGCGACTCGCAACCATAACGTGACAAGCCGCAACCACCTGGTTGCGACTCGAGACCAGCTGGTTGCGACTGGGCTGTCCACTTTGGTTATTGGGCCACTATGTGTTATGGGCTATCTATTGACTGGGTTATGTGTTACTGTTGACTGCTTAATTGTTTAGGCCGGCCCAATAACCCCATGACTGTTTACCTGTATGTATGTTACGTGCCCGTATGTGTTTTTACGTGAATGCTTGTATACCGAACCTGACCTATACCGGTAACCATGTTAGGACGTGGTGACCAACGTGATTGACAAGTAACCTAAACCTACCGAGCAACCCAAGGTGAGTTCACAACTTAAAAGCATGCGTCCCGGTGGTTTGGGACACGAGACTAACAACCCTATCCCCTGGTAAAAGGGGATACCATTTACATACCTTCCCTAGTTATTGGGAACAAAACTTACTTTTCCTTCCCGGGTATTGGGAAACCTTTTGGTTAATTACTGTTTATACGGATTGCAACTAACGGCACTAAACGAAACTCTATCACTCAAGTCCCTACTACAAATACCGATTAGTCGCCGGGTTAGGCGAACGGGTTATTAGTTGATAGCGCTATTTAGGTGTTTACCAGCCTCACACCGTGCCCTGGTTTGGGACGGTCGTGAACTAATGTACTCAGAAATCCGTCAATGATGATAGAACATTGACATCGGGGCATCCTGCGGATACGCAACGGTTACCTAGTGTTCGGTATTGGAAAAACAGTTTAGTCGCTAACTTTTGGGGTAGCTCCCCAGGGCATGTATAAACGGATAAATTAACCGGTGAAACAAAGTTTTTGGTAATTAAAACTGGACAACTAGTGAACTCACTCAGCATTATTGTTGACCCCTTACTGCATGCTTTGCAGGTAACCAGTGACGAAGGAGCTTGCAGCTTGGGGACGTGTAGTGTCTGTTCACCCTTGTGTTGGGTGTTACCTTATTTTGAATCATGAACTTTGTTTTAAACTACCGTACTTATGCTTCCGCTACTTAATACTGTTTTGGAACTTAAAACTTTAAACTCTGAACTTAATATTTGCTAAGCTTATGAATAGTAAGTATTACTTTTGTTATCAACTTAAGTATTCGGTATAATTGGTGGCTGGATCCTGGTCAGTCACGCCCCCGAAGCGGGTGTTATCCGCAGGTGGATTTTGGGGGTGTGATAGATTGGTATCAGAGCCATTGGTTATAGTGAACTTGGTTTTAAAAAGGGGAAAAATCTTTTTGGAGAAAACCAGACTATAACCCGTGACTCGTAACGACACTACACTCCAAGTGCAAGGCTCGACACATTTGACCTCATAGCTCGGACCAGTGTTTACTTGTTTGCTTTATGTTCCTGTTATGATATACGTACTAGTGTGCCTAAACTAGATAGATACACCTCTCTCTTCTATCTCATTCTCGCTACACTACGACACCACCCTCATACTGTGTTTTCTGGTTATGAAGACAATGAGTGGACGCGGAAGAGGAAACATTAACATGACACAGGCTCAGTTCACTAACCTGCTCAACACCGTGGCTGCAGCTTTCGCAGCTCACCCTATAGGTAAGCTCGTTGTTTTAGGATGTATAGATCCTACCGCCACATCGACTTTTCGCCCCTAAACCTATACGCTTCGCTTTTCAAGAACAGGTCAGCATGCACCTGCGCAACCACCAGTGTGTACTTTCAAAACTTTCATGGATTGCAAGCCTCTCCCTTTCAACGGCACTGAGGGTGCCATAGGTCTTCTGCATTGGATTGAGAAAATTGAAGCTGTTTTTGCTGTTTGCGAGTGTCCCCCTGCAAATTGGGTGAAATTTGCTACTGCTACGCTTGAAGGAAACGCGCTTTCTTGGTGGAAGGCGCAGATTCAGATGTTTGGGTTGGAAACTGCTAATGCAACTGCATGGGAGGATTTCAAGGATATGATTAAGGATGAATACTGTCACCGGGATGACATCCACAAGCTTGAGAATGAGTACTATGAGCTCAAAATGGTTGGGTCAGAGATTGAAACCTACACCAAGCTGTCTAACGACTATGCTGCTCTTTGCCCAAACATGTCACGACCAATGTACCGAAGGATCGAACTGTATATCAAAGGTTTGGCTCCAGAGATTCGAAGCCATGTCACTACAGCCAACCACACTACCATTCAGCCGATTGTTCGACTTGCTCACAAACTTACTGATCAGGCTGTAGAGGAGGGCAGGTTGCCCAAAAGGATCAGTGCTACTGTCGGAACTTCTAGTGACAGCAAGCGTAAGTGGGAAGGAAGTCAAAGCAAGGATGCTAACTCCACTCAGGCCCCAGCACAGCAAAGGAAAACCGAAAACAACAAGGGCGCTCAACAACAGGGTGGCTATCGTGGAAACCACCCCAAGTGCAACAAGTGCAATCGACATCACAGCGGGCAGTGTGTGAAGGGCAAGTGTCAGCGATGTAACAAAATGGGGCATGAGGCCAAGGATTGTAGAAGTCAGTTCCCAGCTAGACAGAACCAGCAGCAACCCCAACAGCAACAGCAGCAGGGAAACAACCGGGCATGTTTTAAGTGTGGAGCTGAGGGGCACTTTAAGAAGGATTGCCCTGAACTGAATCAGAATCGCAACAATAATCAGGGAGCTGGGAACAACAATCAGAACAACAATGCTGGGAATGGTGCTAGAGGAAGAGCTTTCGTGATTGGAGCTGGTGAAGCAAGGAATGACCCCAATGTCGTGGCGGGTAAGTTCCTACTCGATGATCGTTATGTTTCTGTGTTATTTGATTCCGGTGCCGATGCTAGTTATGTATCCCTACGTATTAGTAAGAAGCTTAAGCGTCCGCTTTCGTTACTAAGTTCTCCTCACCTCGTCGAGTTAGCTAATGGTGGAAACATCGAGGCCTCACATGTTGTCAAGGGCTGCAAACTAGAATTGTCTGGTCAGACATTTAGTATCGATCTTTTCCCTGTTACTCTTGGAAGCTTCGATGTCGTTATTGGTATGGATTGGTTATCCAAGCATCGTGCTGAGATCCTCTGTCAAGAAAAAGCAGTTCGTATTCCTCGCCGTTCTAGCAAACCCCTCATCGTACAAGGTGGCAAAAGTGGAGAAATCTCCGGCATTATCTCGTTCTTGAAGGCCCAGAAGTGTTTACGAAAAGGGCACACCGCTATCTTAGCACTTGTTACCAACACGCAGGAAAAGGAAAAGAGGATTGAAGATTTTCCAGTAGTGCGTGACTACCCCGAGGTATTTCCTGAGGAACTACCTGGACTCCCTCCCCATCGTCAGGTCGAATTCCAGATCGAGCTAGCTCCCGGAGCAGCGCCTATAGCTCGTGCGCCTTATCGACTAGCCCCCGCAGAATTGAAGGAACTCTCTACTCAACTACAGGAACTTTTGGATAAAGGATTTATCCGTCCTAGTTCATCACCCTGGGGAGCACCGGTACTCTTTGTTAAGAAGAAGGATGGCACGTTCCGAATGTGCATTGATTATCGTGAACTGAACAAGGTTACCATCAAGAATCGTTACCCTCTCCCGCGAATCGACGATTTGTTTGATCAGTTGCAAGGATCGAGCTACTATTCCAAGATTGACCTGCGATCAGGCTACCATCAGTTAAGGGTCCGTAATGAAGATATTTCCAAGACTGCATTCAGAACTCGTTATGGTCATTATGAATTCCTCGTTATGCCCTTTGGAATGACCAACGCCCCTGCAGTGTTCATGGATCTCATGAACCGGGTATGCAAACCCTACCTCGACAAGTTCGTGATTGTGTTTATAGACGACATCCTGATCTACTCGAAAAGTCAGGAAGAGCATGAACAGCACCTACGACTTATCCTCGAACTCCTCCGCAATGAGCAACTGTATGCCAAGTTCTCGAAATGCGACTTCTGGCTTCGAGAAGTCCATTTCCTTGGGCACGTGGTTAACAAGGATGGAATCCACGTCGACCCAGCTAAGATCGACTCTATAAAGAATTGGCCTACCCCTAAGACTCCGACTGAAGTTCGCCAATTCTTGGGATTGGCAGGTTACTACCGCAGATTCATTCAGGGATTCTCAAAGATTGCACAACCCCTCACTACGCTCACTCAGAAAGGCGTCACCTACAAGTGGCATGAAGCACAGGAATCTGCTTTTCAGAGGCTTAAGGATAACCTCTGCAGTGCTCCTATTCTCTCGTTACCTGAAGGCACTGACGACTTTGTGGTCTACTGCGATGCGTCTATTCATGGGCTCGGTTGCGTGTTGATGCAACGCGAGAAAGTTATTGCTTACGCCTCTCGACAACTCAAGACACACGAAAGGAACTACACAACACACGACTTAGAACTGGGAGCAGTGATATTTGCGCTTAAGATATGGAGACATTACCTGTACGGTACCAAGTGCACCATTTACACCGATCACAGGAGTCTCGAGCATATCTTTAAGCAGAAGGAGTTAAACATGCGACAACGTCGATGGGTTGAACTTCTGAATGATTACGAATGCGCCATCAAGTATCATCCGGGCAAGGCCAATGTTGTGGCAGACGCCCTCAGCCGGAAAGACACTATACCACGGCGCGTGCGAGCATTACAACTTACCATCCAGTCTAGTCTCCCTACCCAGATTCGAAATGCTCAGATTGAAGCTCTGAAACCGGAAAACATCAGGGCTGAGTCCCTGCGAGGATCGAGACAACAACTAGAACAGAAAGAAGACGGCGCCTACTATGTGGCAGGGCGCATTTGGGTCCCACTTTACGGAGATCTACGAGAGCTTGTGATGAACGAAGCCCATAAGTCCCGTTATTCAGTACATCCTGGTGCAGATAAGATGTACCACGACTTGAAAACCACCTACTGGTGGCCTGGCATGAAAGCCCACATAGCGGCCTATGTTGGCAAATGTTTGACCTGCGCAAGAGTCAAGATCGAGTATCAGAAACCAGCAGGCCTACTACAGCAACCCGAAATCCCGAAGTGGAAATGGGAGCAAATTTCCATGGATTTTGTTACAGGGCTACCTAGATCTCAACGCGGGAATGATACTATTTGGGTGATAGTAGATCGATTGACTAAGTCTGCACACTTTTTGGCCATTAAGGAAACGGACAAGTTTTCTACCTTGGCAGAAATCTATTTGAAGGAAGTAGTCTCCAGGCACGGGGTGCCAACTTCTATTATTTCCGACCGAGACGCTCGTTTTACTTCCGAGTTGTGGCAAGCTATGCACAAATCCTTTGGCTCACGTTTGGACATGAGCACCGCTTATCACCCGCAAACGGATGGGCAGTCTGAACGCACCATCCAAACCTTGGAAGACATGCTTAGAGCATGTGTGATCGATTTTGGCAAGAACTGGGAGAAGCATCTACCGTTGGTGGAATTCTCCTACAACAACAGCTACCACACTAGCATTCAGGCGGCACCTTTTGAGGCATTGTACGGTCGTAAATGCCGATCACCTCTCTGCTGGGCGGAAGTTGGTGATAGTCAACTCACAGGCCCGGAACTAGTGGTAGATACAACGGAAAAGATTTCCCAGATCAGGCAACGCATGGCGGCAGCTCGTGACCGTCAGAAAAGCTACGCTGACAAGCGTAGAAAACCGTTAGAATTCCAGGTCGGGGACCGGGTTCTACTTAAAGTCTCACCCTGGAAGGGTGTGGTTCGTTTCGGTAAACGAGGCAAGCTGAATCCACGGTATGTTGGACCATTCGAAATTACCGAGAAGATCGGTAAGGTTGCTTATAGATTAAACCTGCCTGCAGAGCTGAGTGCAGTGCACAACGTTTTTCACGTATCTAACCTGAAGAAGTGTTTGTCGGATGAAACACTTGTGATTCCTTTTAAGGAACTGACTATAGATGAACAGCTACACTTTACTGAGGAACCGATTGAGATCACGGATTGAGAGATCAAAACCCTCAAACGTAGCCAGATACCCCTTGTGCGAGTTCGTTGGAACTCACGGCGCGGCCCAGAGTTTACCTGGGAGCGGGAGGACCAGATGAAGTCCAAGTATCCCCAGTTATTCCCAAACGAAAACCCCAGCACTGAAGCTACAACCGAATTTCGGGACGAAATTCCAAACTAACGGGGGGATGATGTGACACCCCGTTAAAACACGCTAGCTTGGCAGTGGCTGCTTCAACTTTCGGGACGAAAGTTCTTAAAACTTGGGGATAATGTGACACTTGAGGTTTTTCCGAACGATCACCTTGTAATATTTCGTGTGTATATAAATATTATTAAATGGAAACGTGATGTTTGCATGATATGTGATGTATGTATGTATTGTATATATATTTATATGAGAGCCGAAACCACGACCCAAGACCACGACTCGCAACCACTCGGTTGCGAGTGGGTCACTCGGTTGCGAGTGGGCCTTTGGGCCGTAACCGGTTTGGGTCGAAACCCCAAACCCAACCCGAAACACCCCTTGTATATATATACCCCACCTTCCCCACTTTCCTTCACTTTACACAAACCACACAAACACACTTCTCCTATTTTCCTCTCAACTAGAAACCCACAACAACACCACTCTTCTCCCCTTTTCGGTTCAAGCAAGGAGCTCGGACAAGGACTCGGTCAAGCTCGGATCACTCGGACACTTCATCTTCTCTCATTCTCTTCTCTTTGTTTTCGGCTCCTCCTTTTCATAACCGGTTAGTGTTTTCTTTTGTGTTAAGATGTATGAATGTTGTATGAACTAAGAAATGTTTGGTTAGTGGTTTATGCATGATTATTAGGTTGTTTTGTAAAGTTTGTGAATATGTGTTAACATGACTAAAATAACATGATATTGGTAGTTTACAAGTGTTCATAACCAACTACACTATGCTTCTTTGTTTCTTGCAAGAATGATGATGTTTAGCATAAGATTTTCGGCTATATAATGTATGTTTTCTTGTTTAGCATCACGATCTTGTCAAAATATGTGATTTTCGGTTCATAAATATGTGTTTATGTTGGCATGAAAACCCTAGAAAACTATGAACATATGAAGAACTTGTTTGAATATGGTTTGAAGGTTTTAAAAATGGCAAAGTTTGATCTATCTTTACTAGCATTCAGATTAGGCAAAGTGTTAGTGAAATATTATTGGTTGTTTCCTAAAATGGGCCTGAATTCTTGGTACAATTTGGACTGTCATATCTGCATCATCACGTGTATATGAAAGTGACAGATTTCGACTCGCAACCAAAGCATGACAAGTCGAAACCACGTGGTTACGACTCGAGACCACCGTTGCGACTCGCAACCATAACGTGACAAGCCGCAACCACCTGGTTGCGACTCGAGACCATCTGGTTGCGACTGGGCTGTCCACTTTGGTTATTGGGCCACTATGTGTTATGGGCTATCTATTGACTGGGTTATGTGTTACTGTTGACTGCTTAATTGTTTAGGCCGGCCCAATAACCCCATGACTGTTTACCTGTATGTATGTTACGTGCCCGTATGTGTTTTTACGTGAATGCTTGTATACCGAACCTGACCTATACCGGTAACCATGTTAGGACGTGGTGACCAACGTGATTGACAAGTAACCTAAACCTACCGAGCAACCCAAGGTGAGTTCACAACTTAAAAGCATGCGTCCCGGTGGTTTGGGACACGAGACTAACAACCCTATCCCCTGGTAAAAGGGGATACCATTTACATACCTTCCCTAGTTATTGGGAACAAAACTTACTTTTCCTTCCCGGGTATTGGGAAACCTTTTGGTTAATTACTGTTTATACGGATTGCAACTAACGGCACTAAACGAAACTCTATCACTCAAGTCCCTACTACAAATACCGATTAGTCGCCGGGTTAGGCGAACGGGTTATTAGTTGATAGCGCTATTTAGGTGTTTACCAGCCTCACACCGTGCCCTGGTTTGGGACGGTCGTGAACTAATGTACTCAGAAATCCGTCAATGATGATAGAACATTGACATCGGGGCATCCTGCGGATACGCAACGGTTACCTAGTGTTCGATATTGGAAAAACAGTTTAGTCGCTAACTTTTGGGGTAGCTCCCCAGGGCATGTATAAACGGATAAATTAACCGGTGAAACAAAGTTTTTGGTAATTAAAACTGGACAACTAGTGAACTCACTCAGCATTATTGTTGACCCCTTACTGCATGCTTTGCAGGTAACCAGTGACGAAGGAGCTTGCAGCTTGGGGACGTGTAGTGTCTGTTCACCCTTGTGTTGGGTGTTACCTTATTTTGAATCATGAACTTTGTTTTAAACTACCGTACTTATGCTTCCGCTACTTAATACTGTTTTGGAACTTAAAACTTTAAACTCTGAACTTAATATTTGCTAAGCTTATGAATAGTAAGTATTACTTTTGTTATCAACTTAAGTATTCGGTATAATTGGTGGCTGGATCCTGGTCAGTCACGCCCCCGAAGCGGGTGTTATCCGCAGGTGGATTTTGGGGGTGTGATAACAGTCATGAACGAAAAACTTGATCTGATACTGGAAGAAATCAGAAATCAAAAATCAGAAGTCAAAGCTCTATCAGAGACTGTCAAAGCTGTGCAGAAACAAACTGAAGAAAATAGTGCAGCTCTTAAAGAAATACAAAAGTC
This sequence comes from Helianthus annuus, assembly GCF_002127325.2. Taxonomy (NCBI): domain Eukaryota; kingdom Viridiplantae; phylum Streptophyta; class Magnoliopsida; order Asterales; family Asteraceae; genus Helianthus; species Helianthus annuus. The sequence goes on from NC_035449.2 coordinate 84,514,927, forward strand.
ATCAGAAAACAAAGGAACTTCTTCAGAAATGGAAAAGGTTCTTAAAGAACTGCGTGATATCAAGAAAAAGATGACAGAAATTGCAACTGCTGGAGAAAGTTCAAGTTCAGGAAGGCTTCTTGAAGAAATACAACTGCTCAGAGCCAACAGCAGCAGTCTAACTGAGGCTTTTGAAAAGTTGGTACTGGAATTAAGTGAACAAAGAAGTAAAGAAAATCAGGAGTTTCAGAAGATAAAGGAACAAGAAGAAACAAACAGTCAATCTCTTACTAACATTCATTTGCTAGTAAAAAGATTGCAATACAATGTTGCCACACTGGCAAAAGTTGATCTTTATAAACTAAAGACTCCAATTCCACAAGAAAGCCAAGCAAAAGAATCAGAAAGTCCCCAACATCAACCAGAAACCATCCAACAAGAACAAATAAAGCAAACAGAAGCTGTAACAGTTCAAAAAGAAAAACAGACCATGGGTCCACCACGAGATAAACAAAAGTTACCCATGGGTCCTCCACCAAGCATATCAAAGCCAGACACTTCAAGTTTCCAACATAAAGAATACACTTCAGCTCAACCATCAACTACAACCATCACTGGAGAAACAGAATTTAGTATAAGGATGGGCACAAAAGAGAAGCGGAGAATGGAACATGAAGTGACCTCTTCAAAAAGGCCAAGAAAAATAATGAGAGAAGACTCAGAAGGCAACATCAAAGAATCAGAAGTGCTGGAAGGTGATCTACACACAATCATGTATCCAGAAGAACATCTGAAGCACTACTATTGGAAAGGTCCAGAAGACAACCCAACAAGGCCACTCTCACCAATGAGTGAAGGTATCTATGAAGAAAGAAAGAATGGCAGCCGGGTGATATTGCACAACAAAATGACCAATCCAATAGTATCAATTGAAAGAGTTGATACTTTGACTACTGGAGGAGGCTTACTAGGGATTGAAAGTCAAAACAAGTACACCCTAGTCAGAAAAGACAAAGATGTTCAAAAAGTTACTGATGCAGACTTGGCTGATAAAGTTCATCCAATGGACATAGTCAAGACGAAGAACATCATTGATGAATGGAAAGGTGGTTCAGTAGTGATCAGAAGAGCCCTTGACAGTGTTAAAAATGCAGGAGCGAAATTATACAAAAGAGCAGCATTAGCAGATTTTGATCTATGTATCAATTTCGAGTATATCACTAAGGTGTTAATACCTCCACCCAACACAATTATTCCAGCTGAAATCCCTTCAAAATTGGCAAGAACTGGTGCAATCTTTGACACACCAGAATATGTGCAGTCTTCAAAGATGCTCATAATGAGAAGGCTCTGTTCAGAATCAATGAAATTTGCAGGTACTCAAACCAAACTTTAAAATATATAAAAAACTGCAAAAATGAGAAACAAGAGCAACTCAAGATGAAAGGAAAGAACAATGAGCAGCTGAGAAAGAAAATTGAAGATTGCATTGAAGATTGGATGGAAGCAAGAGAATGGTATAAATCAATGTACAAGGCAACTCAAAAGATAATTGATCACAAGAAGAAGCTGAAACCAGGAGACAAACACAGAAGTGGAGTGAAGATCAATTGAATGAATTGATAAGATAGAAATTTTTTTTGAACAATATTTAGAATTTGTTTTTCTGTTTCTTTTACAATGGTTGGATGGTCTATGCTTTAACTTGTATGTTTTATGCTTTATATCTGTGGGACAGAGTCACTTGATCATTCTTTTTCAAGAATTAGTTAAAAGTTGTTTACATTTGGACATAGAGATAGTTCATTTTCTTACAATACTTAGGGGGAAACTGTTAGGAAACTTTATTTGTAAGTATTGAAGAAAATCTCAATCAACTGGATCTCTGAAGAAGATAACAGTCCTGAAGAACACAGCAAGATGAAGAAAAATAGTTGGGACAACCGAAAAGCAAAGTATCTACTACAAAGAATCTCAAGTTGATAAAGAGTTGATTTGGATTATCAGAGAAGGTCGTTTCTGATGGATCTGATGATATTTCTGATGAAATATCATCAGTTTCTGACAAATTCTGATCATCAAACTTTTTGATGATTTGTTCACCAGAATTTCTGATGAAGTGGCTTATCAGAAATTCTGATGACAGACCCACTTGTCTAAAATCACAACTTTATCCTGCCACCCATGACCGAAGCATGACATTATTAGTTTTCATGATTACAAATGCAACTTGAACGATGGATTCAATGAATATGTCAAATTGCTACTTTATGCAGGACTTATTGCATGAATAAACAATTGGTTATTCATGCCCACAGCCGTCTATAAATAGAAGGCTCGAGAGGCAGAAGATACTTGAGTTTGAAGCTTAGCATTCACATACATACACTCAAACTCCAACTGCTCTTCTCACCCACAAAAATCAAGATTCATTTGTATTAGATAATAATCTTACAATCACCTTATTAAACTAATTTGTTTCAAAGTGATATAAACTTGATAATTCTGTAGGCCTTGTTTCTTGAAAGTCTGATTTCCATTTCCGCACATCTTTTTCACATATACTGAAATCACTTGCCATATTACGTAAAAAGAAGTTGTTAAGGCCATACTGGGTCCAACAGTAGCATCAACTACAAGTTCTTGACCTGTGATCTGACTATCACCCACCTCTGCCCAACAGAGAGGTGACCGGCATTTACGTCCGTATAATGCCTCGAATGGAGCGGCTTGAATGCTGGTGTGGTAGCTGTTATTGTACGAGAACTCCACTAACGGGAGATGCTTTTCCCAGCTGTTGCCAAAATCGATAACACATGCCCGAAGCATGTCTTCTAGAGTTTGAATAGTGTGCTCAGACTGCCCATCCATCTGAGGAAGATAAGTTGTGCTCATGTCTAATCGTGAGCCAAAAGCTTTGTGCATTGCTTGCCACAGTTCTGAAGTAAAGCGTGCATCACGATCCGAAATAATAGAGGTTGGCACCCCATGTCTCGAAACAACTTCCTTCAAGTAAATGTCTGCTAAAGTAGAGAATTTATCCGTTTCCTTGATAGCCAAGAAGTGAGCAGACTTTGTGAGTCGATCCACGATCACCCATATAGTATCGTTCCCACGCTGAGATCTAGGTAGGCCAGTAACAAAATCCATGGAAATTTCCTCCCATTTCAATTGTGGTATATTTGGTTGTTGAAGTAAGCCTGATGGTTTCTGATATTCTGACTTGACCCTCGCGCAGGTCAAACACTTGCTAACGTAAGTTGCTATGTGGGCCTTCATACTAGGCCACCAATATGTAGTTCTGAGATCGTGGTACATTTTGTCCGAACCTGGATGTACCGAGTAGCGAGACTTATGTGCTTCGTCCATTACAAGCTCGCGTAAGTTGCCATAAAGTGGGACCAAAATACGCCCCGTTACATAATAAGCGCCGTCTTCCCTTTGTTCTAATCGTTGCCTTGAACCGCGTAAGGCTTCAGCCCTAACATTTTCTGGTTTCAGTGCTTCTATCTGAGCAACTCGTATCTGTGCAGGAAGACTAGACTAAACAGTAAGTTGTAGTGCTAGCACGCGTCTAGGCGTAGTATCCTTTCGACTGAGGGCGTCAGCCACAACATTGGCTTTGCCCGGATGGTACTTGATGGCACATTCGTAATCATTAAGTAGCTCAACCCATCGACGTTGACGCATGTTCAATTCCTTCTGCTTGGAGATATGCTCGAGACTCCTATGATCGGTGTAGATAGTGCACTTGGTACCGTACAGGTAGTGTCGCCATATCTTGAGCGCGAAAACAACCGCTCCCAGCTCTAAATAGTGTGTAGTGTAGTTCCGTTCGTGAACTTTAAGTTGCCGTGAAGCGTAGGCAATGACTTTACCCCTTTGCATCAATACACAACCAAGACCCTGAATCGACGCGTCGCAGTAGACCACAAAATCGTCTGTGCCCTCTGGCAATGAAAGAATAGGTGCGCTACATAATCTATCCTTTAAGTGTTGGAAAGCTGTTTCCTGTGTATTACCCCAACGATAAGTAACACCTTTCTGTGTCAGTAGTGTAAGTGGCTGTGCAATCTTTGAGAAATCTTTAATGAACCGTCTGTAATAACCCGCCAAACCCAAGAATTGGCGTGTTTCCATTGGTGGGACGTGGTGCAGGCCAGTTCCTGATCGAGTCTACCTTGGATGGATCAACATGGATCCCATCCTTGTTTACCACATGGCCTAGAAAGTGGACTTCACGAAGCCAGAAGTCGCATGTTGAGAACTTGGTGTACAGTTGTTCCGTTCGAAGAAGTTCCAAGATAAGTCGTAAATGCTGCTCATGTTCCTCCCGACTCTTGGAGTAGATCAGAATGTCGTCGATGAAAACAATGACGAACTTGTCTAGATAACGCTTGCACACTCTGTTCATAAGATCCATGAAGACTGCCGGTGCGTTCGTTAATCCGAATGGCATGACTAGAAACTCGTAGTGGCCGTAACGAGTTCTGAACGCTGTTTTGGAGACGTCCTCATCCCGGACTCTCAGCTGATGGTAACCTGACCTCAGATCAATCTTGGAGTAGTAGCTCGACCCTTGCAGGTGGTCGAACAAGTCGTCAATGCGTGGCAGAGGATAGCGATTCTTTACGGTCACCTTGTTTAGTTCGCGGTAATCTATACACATCCTAAAGGTACCGTCCTTCTTTTTCACAAATAATACTGGAGCTCCCCAGGGCGAAGAGCTAGGACGAATAAAACCCTTATCCAAGAGCTCTTGTAATTGTTTGGACAATTCTTCAAGTTCAGTGGGAGCTAAGCGATACGGTGCACGAGCCATTGGTGCTGCTCCAGGAGCTAGTTCAATCTTAAATTCGACCTGGCGATGAGGCGGTAGCTGATGTGCGTGAAGTGTGTTATATTTTTAGTATATATATTAAGCCCTTTTTACACTTTTTAGCCAAGTTTTAAATTTATAAAACACGATATTTACTAACACTAAACACACATATGGGCAAGTGCACCCATCGTGGACGTAGTATAGTGTTGGTAAGATACCGAGGTCATCCAAGGACACAAGAGCTTTTAGTACCGATTTATCCTCAACGTCTAATCAAATCAAAATGTTAGAAAAAGATTTTTAAACTAAGAAAATCAAACTAACTAAATGCTGAAAAATAAAATAAAAATAAAAACAGATAGACAAGATGAATCACTTGGGTCCGACTCGTGTATAAGTATAACCTTTGATTATTTTCGCACTTTTGCACTTGTCTAAGAGATTATCTTAGTTATTGTAGTAGGCCCCTCTTTTGAAGGCGACGTTACCCTCAACCCAGTAGTTTGAGCCAGCAAGGATACAATCCTAAAGGGTCGGATTATTGAAAGATAATTAATTAAGTTATTAATGCAAATTATGGTAGGCCCCTCTTTTGTAGGTGACGTTACCCTCGACTAAGTAGTCTGAGTCAGCAGAGATACAGTCCTAAATAGCCGGGTTATAGTATTAATAGTAGTTAACTTATGAGGGGATCAAAGAGTTTGGACCCCCGCCATCCAATACCTTTTGGGTATTGAAGGAGGTCCTACTAAATTTGACCCAGGTCCCTTGCAGGACCTCTAAACGCTGAACAAGGGCAAGACCCTTACCAAACCGTTCCCTTAACCCCCGACCAGGTAGCCAACATACCTCCATATAGACCGTGGAGATATGAATGGTGAAAATCTTTTATTTTATATAGACAGTAAAATAATGCCAAGACACCACGGACAAACGATAAGGAAGAATCACCTTCAACATAAGCAACTAGTTATTAAAGTCATTAATACAAAACCAATTAAGAAGTGCAAAAGATTAAAATTAAAAAGTATTATACTAAACACTTGTCTTCACCAAGTGATGTAAGAGACTTAGGCAAACATGGCCTTGATTGTCAAGAACTCTTACGATCAATCTTGGATCCCGAGACGACTCACACACTCTATGATGGAGAATGGATGATGGTGGTGGATGATGGTGTTGTGATGGTGGTGGGTGGTGGATGAAGTGTGAGAGAGGTAGTGCCAAGGGATGAGTTGCAATGAATCCAAGCACCCCTATTTATCGGCTGAACAGAGGCCTGGGAACGGCCCCGTGTTCACTGGGCATGGCCCCGTGCCCGTCTGACACTATCTCTCCTCATTAATTGTAATTCGCAATTACAATTAATGCGCCTGCAGTACTTTGGGCACGCCCCCGTGTTCACTGGGCACGGCCCCGTGGGGAGCAATAGAAGCTTCTATAGGTTTGTCTTTTCTACTGCTTCTTGGGCACGGCCCCGTGCTCGCTGAGCACGGGGCGTGTTCAGTCTTCTGCCTTCTCTGTTTTGCTTGGGAGGATGCTGTCGAGGGGTCGGGTATTCCACTTTTGTTCCTTTTCTTGTACTTATGTTAGATTTAGCTGCCTTTTTGCTTCTTTTGTTAATTTGAGCTCATTTAATCCTGAAAATACAAAAGGATGACAAAAACACACTTTTTTCCAACATTAGTACTTAAAAAGGGTTAGTTTTATGCCTCATTTGATGAAATTTATATGTTGCATTTTACACACATCAAATACCCCCACACTTGAATTTTTGCTTGTCCTCAAGCAAAACTCCTTAATATGTGGCTTACACTCCCAAATAGAATGGGTAGAAGAGAAGGTTTTGACTTGTCATAGAGTGTCGGGATTTTCCAAGATTGTTTAGGTTTTACTTATTTACAATCCTATTCGTCATGATTTATTAAAAACTTCTCATAAGGTAAATTATTTATTAAGGCATAACATACCTTTCTAAAATTCCATTTATATACAAGTTCACATACCTCACAGGAGAAATCACTCACACTCGGCCGAAGGTGTATTTTTAGTGAATCACTCGAGAGCGGCATGGAACTTATTCCTACCATAAGCTTGCCAAGCAATCAATCCTCCTCCTTTTTAACTTTATGCCTTTGTAAATATCAAGAGGACTTTTCGGGTGAAGGGTTAGGCTTGGGCTAAAGGTGGGTGGTTGGGTTAGTGGTTAGTAGAAAAGGGCGAAAGTCGTAAAAAGCGTCGGTTTTCGTAACACATTTTGTTTTTGTGGCTTTTTGTTTTCAATGAAGTATTTATTCAAACAAGCTTTTGTTTGAGGAGCTTTGTTTGTTTATTTCTAACTTCATTATAAATATATATATATATATATATATATATATATACTTTAGTCACACGAAAACCGAGCTTGTTACTAAAATAAAGGGTAAAAATAAAAGGGTTTTTGGTGGGTAAAAAGGGTTTTGGGTTAAGAAACGAAAAGGTTTAGGCTCAAAGGGGCTAACTAGGGGAGTTTTTGGGTAGGTGAAAAAAAAAATAAAAATAATGGTGTTGAAAGAAAAAGGGGTTAGTCCTAATGCCTTCATCATTTACTTACTTGGGTTTAAGTTGGTAAGGACCGGGAATGAATTGTCGTGGCAAGTTCTAGAGTCGTAAGAACCAAGCGGCTATTCACACAAGAAACGAAAAATAAGCATTTAGCTTAAAGATGTATATTTGTATGTTCAATAAAGGCTCAAAACTCACTTTTGTGGGAATGGGTTTTTATGTGATCGAGTATATATAATCGAATTTTAACTAAGCTTGTCATGCCGTTTCATAATTTTCTTATGTTGGTTCTTTTTATCACGACGCCATCGGTTGTAAACTTATAAAAATATAACCTTGTTAGTCTTAGAATTCCCAACTTAAACTTAGACAAGTAAAAAAAAATGAAAATTTTTGAAAAAATTTGGGGTGATTAGCGGTTCCAATAGAGTTTTGTGTAAGGCTTGTTGTTAGGACTTGCAAAATTCAAGGTTTTAGCATCCCGCCCACACTTAAATTACACATTGTCCTCAATGTGTCCCAAAAATAAATTTTTTGGTTGATTGAATGTGTAACATGGTGTTAAAAGCAAAAAATTATGTTACTGGCAGTCTGGACACGGCCCCGTGGTGACCGGGCACGTCCCCGTGTTCAGGTGACAGTAACAATAATTAAAGAAAAGAAACAGAAGCCTCGACACGGGGGTGTGTTCAGCGAACACGGCCCGTGTCCAGTTACCTGAACTGGGCATTTGTCTGCAGGATGTTCAGCACGGGGCCGTGTTGGCTGGGCACGGCCCATGCTGAACTTACTGTAATGGAGAAATTGTTGTCGGGTGCCTTGTTTTCGTGCATGGGTTTATGTTTCTCGTTTCCCTTGCCATCCTTAGCCACCATGAGTGTGTTTTATTCATTATGACACCATTCAAACTTTAAAACCATCATTCCATTAAATCCATAGAGAATTACATAGTCCTAAAATATTAGTAGTTAAGTAAACTTAAGAAGTTTTAACCCAAGGAGCCTCTAGCCTACAAGTTATTTTAATTAGCAAAATTTCCGAGAAGATAGTAGTCTCGGTTGAATGTGGCTTCATAGAACTCCTTCCTCCGGTTATGGACTCCTCATATGTCGGCGAGCCATTCCTCTATCTCCCTTGGGAGGAGAAAGGAGGGCTCATTGGCATTGGTTTGAGGAGGTGTGACTTCCACCGGGACCTCTTGTGGATCTTCAAGGGGAGGTTCTGCTGGAATATCATCCCATCCGGTAGGGTTATTGACTCCGAACGCTAGGTTCCAATCCTCTTGGGGGAGGATGGGTTCCATGGGAGGAGTTACAAGAATATTTAACCTCTGGTGCAAGAGGTTAATTTCTTGAAAACTGTTTTCCAGCCCTATCGTAAGATAATTTATACGGTCTATTAGGACCTCCTCTACCGAAGTCATTTCATCGATTGCTTCCCGTAGTGCCATGACGTAGTGTACAAGGGTAGCTTCAATGGAAGGCCTTCTTCCACTTCTACTGTTTCTTGAATGCACTGACGATGTTTCACTGTTTTCACATGACATTCTATGAAAATAAACCGAAAACAGCTTATTTAATGAAACAATATCTTGGACACGGCCCCGTGCTCAATGAGCACGGCCCCGTGTTCACCTTTCTGTAGAATTTTGAAATAAGGAATCTTGAAGTTTTAAGTTATTTTCTCTAACTTGTGAAGCCTTTTTTATCAATAGTAACTTAAAACAATGTTATACAACTTGTTTTTAAAAAGATTCCTTGAACAAAACTCAATATTTCTTGCCATAAAGCTTGAATTTTCAAGCTTTAATGGAGGTTTTTGGAGAAAGATGAAGAATAGGAAATGGATAAAAGAGGAAAGGACAAGAAGGTTGTTGGAAACTTCTTTTAGAACCTACCTAGGATAGTTGAGAGAAGATTCCTTCAAATCTCTATCCCTAGATGGTCCAAATATGCAGAATTCTTGGCTTCATTTATAGAAAACGACAGCGTGCTGGACACGGCCCCGTGTTGGCTGGACACGGCCCCGTGTGCAGATAGAATCCTGACACAGTTTGTCCGTATTCTGACGTAAAAGTCAGAAGGGAATCTTTTGGTGGACACGGGGCGTGTTGGCTGGACACGGCCCCGTGTCGAGGGGCTGATTATGAAGTTCGTCTATTTCTAAGGAGTCTATTCGGATCGGGCGGTTCCTTACTGGATGGAACAACCCCAAAGTGCCTAAGACACCTTAATTGCACTAGACTAAGACGAGAAAGCAAGAGGTTGTCGGTGAGGGTGATTCCTATTTTTATTTTAGGTGGTCAAGTCCAACCCTTTCCCGGGCTCTCGTTAAAGAAGGTATATGCCGAATCGCTCAGGTCTATGTATGCATCGAACGAAGTCGACGAAGAGTCCTTCACGGAACAATCGGCACAGGGACGGCTATCATCCATGTCTTTGCTAGGTACGAAGGTAGGATTGGGAACAACGAGGTTGTTTTCATGCGACCCCAACATTTCTTCTTGGTCATCATCTTGGGATGGATTAATGAAATCCTTCCTAAGCTCTTTTAACCAATTTAGGACTAGAGCTTCTAGTTGAAATTGTCACACCCCGACCACATAGAACATACAAAACGTGGCGGAAACGTCGGGGAGTGTTGTAACAGAATCGATTGTTTCAAATCCATGGTAATTGAAGTTCCGTTTTATTGATCAAACATGAAAGTTTACATTGTTCAAACAAGAACAAAATAGTACATATCATAAATTAACTAGTTCTTGTCTCGTTTTAAGTCACTAAGGCACAGGTCCGCCTATGTATATCTTGATAATTCCTATGCATCATCTCCTGAAAACACATGTGAAAATAGGTACGTCAGCATAAAAATGCCTGTGAGATACATTGGTTTTATGAAAACGGAATTCATGACTTATGTTTGAGAAAAAGTTTAGCCATAAACCTTGTAATTTGCTTTGTCTTGTAAATCATTTGAAAAACGATAAAATCAGATGTTATGTATAAATAAGAAGACACTGTATGGTTAAACGGATAACCATGTAAAATGTGTTTGTATAAGATAAGTCGTTTGTAAAACAATGTCTCGTGAAAAGTGTGTTATTTGTATAAAATGTCATCTGTCTAAATTGAAATGATTTAGATAACGCTAAGATATGTAATATTATACAAACATTTATATATAGGAAGTACCAGCGGCGTATCCACCATGTTTGCATCATATTACATACTCCACGTTACTCAAACCATTTACCCAAACCATCCACCATGTAAGATTGTTCTTGTATAACTCAATTGTTTATTGTGTAAACCATGTCAAATGTCTATGTTCAATGTAAATCACCAAATGTGTATGTCAATGTCAACGTGTTTATGTTCAATGTAAATCATGTAATGTGTATCCCAAAATGTATCATGTATGGTAAGCGAAATGTATCAACTTAAACCATATGTAAAATGCACAAAACAAGTCGCTGAAGTAAAACGTGGTTTAAATCAACGTTATGTTCTGTGGAAAAATGCATGCTCTATTGATATTAACATTTATGCGGTATTGTGAAATATGCATACATCCAAGCCTTGAGACTGTGGCGATAAACCCTTAAACAAATTAAAGGTTTATCTAAGTTATGTATATCGAATTCGGTCATTCCTTACAATCCTATCAAACCCAGGATTTCAGGAACGGGAGTTGTCAATTCCTATGGTACCACTACCTACTAACGAACGGCGTAGCTAATGTTAATGAATGTATTGTCCCATGTTAAACAAACCAAATGTCATAACAAAATGAAGGCATGTGATGTAAACAATTGTACTAAGTATGCTAAGTAAACATACGAAGCAGAAATGTTCATGTAAATCAATGTGCCCATATGCTGAGTAAACATATGCAGCAGAAATGTTCATGTAAATCAATGTGTCCATATGCTGAGTAAACATATGCAACAGAAATGTTCATGTAAATCAATGTGTCCATATGCTGAGTAAACATATGCAACAGAAATGTTCATGTAAATCAATGTGTCCATATGCTGAGTAAACATATGCAACAGAAATGTTTATGTAAATCAATGTGTCCATATGCTGAGTAAACATATGCAACAGAAATGTAATGTAAATCAATGTACTAAGTACGCACACAATGGGCATACATAGCATGAAATGCAATGAAATCGTGTACTATAATGTACTAACAACATAGCAGGCATATGATGTGAAAACATGGAAAGCATGAAAGTAACAGATAGGCACATGTGTTTCACCCAAAACAGTTTGGAAAACAGTAAAAGATGGGGTTCTATGTACTCACCTGAGATTGCTTTGAAGTTCTTGTATAATAACCAGATAATGCTAAAGATCACGGGATATCAAACGACACCTAATAGGTAGCTATGTTAATATACCGGACCAAATCGGAAGGATCGGATAGTATGCGGGTTCGTAAACCAAACGAGTATGGAGACTCATGTAATATGGTTTAACAAAGCCTACATACTAAAATGAAACCTAACCTAAGTGCTTGCGACCCATCACGACCCGTTTAGGTAGCTTATGCTACCTTACGCGTCGTTCGCGGAGAACGCGTCTGGAACGCCTAACATCGTGACCACAAGGTATAACCTCAGAAGGTTATAGCTATGGTCACCTAATGTGTTTGGTCGGATCCTAATGATCGACCAAATGGGTCGGGTTCGAAAGTATAAGCGATGGTTTAGATCGCTTACCTTACGACCCTATATAAGCACTAAACTAAAAGTGACGAGCTAAGCATGTTAGAACATGCTTAACTAAGATTAGAAAACAGGTTTGGCATCAAAACAAACGGCTTTGATGCTCATGAGTAGTTTGGTTACAAAATATGCAAGAATGCACATTTTGGCCGAAACTACGACTCGTTACTGAGCCTAGATAACGTGGTAATCAGTAGGTATAGTCACTACGGACTATAACCATCGTGATCACACTTACATTATGAAGTTCCATGAACTTCGGGTTGACCATAGGCTGGTCAATGCAGAAAGTCAACAAAACGTTGACTTTCGGACTCGAAAAGCGAATAAAAGAACGAAAGAATACTTACGGAGGGTCCCCGAATGCTAATCTAGATCAAAATGGCTCAGGTATGAAAAAATGGTTCCAACTTAGAGCCTTTAGATCAGATTGTGTGAGTTTTTAGCAAAATGGTGGGGGGGGGTATTTATAGGAAAGGCAAAGCCGTTAGGATCGTTTCTTGATTTTCGTGCAGCGATCCTAAGCGTCCACTTGTCAAAATGTTGTGGTTACTGAAAATGGCCCTTGGCTCTTGATTGGGTGAAAGGGCATTGCCCCTTGGACGAACGAAAGGCCAACTGCAAGTGGATTCAATGAATCTGCTGTACTGGGGACTCCTTACGGACCGTATGGGTTTTGGCTTACGGTCCGTAAGCCCTTAGTTTGGCAGATTTACAGTTTTGGTCCCTGCAGCTCCAAAACTTGGTATTTGATGCATTTTTGACACATTTAAGCCCCGTTAACCCCATTTCAAAGCTCTAAAATGATGTTAAAGTATAGGGAACTTAAAATGTGCTCAAAAATATCCCGGATGTCGGTTCGTTTGGCGGTACGGTCGCGATGTTCGGTTAATTACGACGGAATGCGCATAAGCGCGAAAGACGATCCAAATTGCGCGACGAATGGATTTTTCTCATGCCATACACTAAGGAATAATATAAGGATGCTTACATAAATTTTGTCCGGATGTATTCAGAACGTAAGTTATGCGCAAAAGTGCAAACTTGTGCACTTTTTGACACTTTTAGCCCCTGAATGATCCAAAAGTTTGTTTTAGCATACCAAACCCCTCAAAGCCTATTTCTAAGCTATGTAAAGGATATTTATGGTATGTTTAACTTATGGACATGTTCCGGAATGTTTGTATCAGTTCAAATTGGCATACTTTCGCAGTTTGTCAAGTTTAGTCCTTGTAAGCGAATTAACTTGTTTTTGCCATACCAAAGCCTTCAAAACTTATTTCTAAGTTATGTAAGGGTTATTTAAGGTATGTTGAGTATATGTTGATGTTTCGGAGTATTTGTCGCATTAAACTGAGTACGTTTTATGCACCAGTTTGCGTATAATTCTCCAGAAAGCGATTTAGAGCTTGAAATCGAACAAGAGTTGATATGTGCAAACGATACACATATTTATATATGTCCAAAGTATGAAATACAATATTTCATTGGTTTGGAGTTTGTTTGATGGTTGAAGTGACACAGGTGTCACAGTCTCCCCTACTTTAGGAAATTTCGTCCCGAAATTTAGTTTTAGAGGAAACTTGTGAAGACAGCCGTGACGGTTTTGCTTTCAGACAAATCCATTGAACCCTTAGGTAAAACTCTGGGCCATGTTAGGATCCATAGCGAAAATTTCAACCCACAAAGTGAAGTCCTTGTAGTAACAAAACATGGAGTTTCGAACTACGGGCAGGAGAACGTTTCCCGTGAAGAGTTATCATAGGAAACTTTTGTGTGCTTGAAATCAGAATTGGGGAGTGTAAGGATAAATGACATGGGTCAAAATCCAAGACTTCTCCCGTATCATTACTCTTGTCACTGTAGGCCTTAACACATGACATAACTTCCTGTGGTTTCTGTGCACTGAATTCCATAATTATGTAGGCCTCCATAATTACGTACTTCCTTGCACAGTCCGCACAGTTCATTTCATAATGCGTATGGGAAAAAAATCAAACGAATAATCTCTTCAGCTAAACTACCCAAGAGAAATATTTAACTACATCAACGTAGGACGTCTTTAACTAGATTGTCGAGCCAATCTATTTAACTTAGATCGACGTAGGATCTCTTTAACTAGACCACCCGAGGGCCTTTTTAACTATATCAACGCATGATATATTCAACTAGATTGTCGAACCAATCTCTTTAACTTAGATCAACGAATGATCTATTTAACTAAACTACCCACGGGGAATATTTAACTAAACTACCCACGGGGAATATTTAACTACATCGACGTAGGATGTCTTTAACTAGATTGTCGGACCAATCTCTTCAACTATATCAACACATATTGTCCTTAAACTTTGGAATAGTACTTTATAATCCAAGGGACATAACTACAACGTAGAAGTCCATTAAGGATTTAAGATAGTACCTTTTTTGGAAATCCTACTACGAATCCCTCATATGAATGTATGAAAGATTCTATGAGGATTTGGATAGCGAATATCCAGAGTATACAGAAACACAAAATGCATATATGGAAAGACAAGATGTATAAACACACAGTCACATAACCACAAAATTGTTTATCTAGATCTCAAATTTGTTAATTTGTTTTGTTGATTACGTACATGAATTTAAAGCACACTAGGAATCCATTTCATGGATTTCATTCGGTACTTTAAACATTAGCAAGAATCTAACTATGAAGATAGAAAGATCTCCTATAAATTCGATTTCGTTTTCAAGAAAACGCAATTTTCGAATTAAGGTACAATAATTTTTGAATATACGGAAATACCCTTAGGTACCCTATTAAGAATTTATAGTGGTACTTTGGGTATTCGTGGGAAACACAAGAGATAATAAAATGGAAGAAATTACGGGGTAGTCTGTTCTTCAAGGAATACGGTTCCTTGATTGTTGGTATTGTAGAGGATACGTTGTTTATACATGACATCACATTTGTACATTGCAACGTAGAATAAAAGATTTATTTATAAACAACAACTGTTTCATGGACCTTGACTACAAAAGAAAATAATACATAAGGTTTGATTATCTCTAAACAACATTGTCTTCCAGTTGGTCCGATGCTCATCTTTGCGCTGGATTCGCATTAGCAATCTTTGGGCAATTTCTCCGGAAATGGCCCATTTCGTCACAGTTGAAGCAAGGACCTAGTAGAAGACGAGCTTGAGCAGGATTTACTTGAGGTTGGTTTGGACCACCTTGGTTTGGGGTAAATCGACAAGCATTTGCCAGGTGACCGAGTCGCCCACATGATGCACATAATCGGCACTGTAGGTGAGCTAAGTGGTGTGCATTACATTTGTCGCATTTCGGTGCAGTACCGGCATAAGGTTTCTTTGCAGGAGGTTGAGTTGGTTGGTTGCGGGTGTTTTGGTTGGGTTGAGCAGCAATCGCACAATTCTGCGAAGCCTTACGCTTCTTAGACTTCACAGGGGATCCAGTCTGTTCATCCATGGTCTTTGATTCCTCGATTGGCTTCTTGTCACCCTTTCGAAAAAGTTTATGCTTTCTGATCTGCGATTCAGTCAAGGTTGCAGATAGCTCAATGGCCTGACGGAGTGTGGTAGGGTTGCTACCAGTGATAATGTCTTGTACCGAGTCAGGCAGGCCGTCGATGTACCTTTCGATAGCCTTGTCGAGTGGGGCGACCATAGTCGGGCAAAGTAGACTCAACTCCTCAAACCTATCAATATATGCCCTGTGTTCGCCACTATCTTGTTTCAAATCATCAAACTCCTTCTCCAATGCTCGTTGTTCATGACGAGGACAAAACTCCCTCATCATAAGAGCTCTCAGTTCAGCCCATGTCTGTGCTAGAGCAACATCTGCACCACGGTCTCTCATTACCCCGTTCCACCATGTAAGAGCCCTCTTCTGAAACACACTCGAAGAAAACTAGACCTTGCGATTATCCGGACACTGCACGTGGCGAAAAGTATTCTCGATGCTCTCGAACCATTGAAGAAGCCTAGTTGCTCCCTCAGAACCACTAAACTTGAGTGGTTTAGCCGAGTTAAAGTTCTTGAAATTGCATGTACCATTGTTGTTGTTGTTGGCTTGGTTCCATTGAGCGAAGAGATTTGGGAATTGGGCAGCCATCTGCTGCGCAATAATTTCTACCAGCTCGGCAGTTGCTATCTGGTTTTCGCGTCGAGGAGGCATTCTAAAAGAGAAACAAGAAAGAAAGCAAATGAAATGGCATTGGGTAAGAATAGGATGTTACAATTACCGACCATAGTCATGGTTGATGGTCATTTGTTTGAACCACGAAGCAAACAAACAGCACCAAGGCTGAATCAAAGCAAATAGATCCTCATAGTGTATCGCGAAGACATGCTCGCCTATAAGTGGACACTCACCCCAAGAGTTCCCAGGTAAGAGTGACTGGTCCGATCATGTGGATTTGTACGAACACTCTAACCTTAGACATAAATACCAGGGTACAGGCATTCACTCTTCCAGTTTGCACGTGTTCACACTATTTAGGACCCAAAACTTTGACGAGAGTTTTGAAAATTCAAAGGGGTTCAAAACCTTATAACAGATGGTTCAAAACCTAGTAATCAATCATCCTAGAACAGATGATTAGTTTTCAAAGAGGTTTTGAAATTTATGCTCTTGTTGTGGTCGTCGCCTAAGGATAGGTGACGGTATTGTTTTATGACTAAACGCAAGTAAACTCGCGTTAGGGTCCTAGGAAGGTTATAGACTAGGTCAAAGCATTACTAATAACCTAATTCCCTACAACCATTGGCTCTGATACCAACTTTTCTGTCACACCCCGACCACGTAGAACATACAAAACGTGGCGGAAACGTTGGGGAGTGTTGTAACAGAATCGATTGTTTCAAATCCATGGTAATTGAAGTTTCGTTTTATTGATCAAACATGAAAGTTTACATTGTTCAAACAAGAACAAAATAGTACATATCATAAATTAACTAGTTCTTATCTCGTTTTAAGTCACTAAGGCACAGGTCCGCCTATGTATATCTTGATAATTCCTATGCATCATCTCCTGAAAACACATGTGAAAATAGGTACGTCAGCATAAAAATGCCTGTGAGATACATTGGTTTTATGAAAACGGAGTTCATGACTTATGTTTGAGAAAATGTTTAGCCATAAACCTTGTAATTTGCTTTGTCTTGTAAATCATTTGAAAAACGATAAAATCAGATGTTATGTATAAATAAGAAGACACTGTATGGTTAAACGGATAACCATGTAAAATGTGTTTGTATAAGATAAGTCGTTTGTAAAACAATGTCTCGTGAAAAGTGTGTTATTTGTATAAAATGTCATCTGTCTAAATTGAAATGATTTAGATAACGCTAAGATATGTAATATTATACAAACATTTATATATAGGAAGTACCAGCGGCGTATCCACCATGTTTGCATCATATTACATACTCCACGTTACTCAAACCATTTACCCAAACCATCCACCATGTAAGATTGTTCTTGTATAACTCAATTGTTTATTGTGTAAACCATGTCAAATGTCTATGTTCAATGTAAATCACCAAATGTGTATGTCAATGTCAACGTGTTTATGTTCAATGTAAATCATGTAATGTTTATCCCAAAATGTATCATGTATGGTAAGCGAAATGTATCAACTTAAACCATATGTAAAATGCACAAAACAAGTCGCTGAAGTAAAACGTGGTTTAAATCAACGTTATGTTCTGTGAAAAAATGCATGCTCTATTGATATTAACATTTATGCGGTATTGTGAAATATGCATACATCCAAGCCTTGAGACTGTGGCGATAAACCCTTAAACAAATTAAAGGTTTATCTAAGTTATGTATATCGAATTCGGTCATTCCTTACAATCCTATCAAACCCAGGATTTCAGGAACGGGAGTTGTCAATTCCTATGGTACCACTACCTACTAACGAATGGCGTAGCTAATGTGAATGAATGTATTGTCCCATGTTAAACAAACCAAATGTCATAACAAAATGAAGGCATGTGATGTAAACAATTGTACTAAGTATGCTAAGTAAACATACGAAGCAGAAATGTTCATGTAAATCAATGTGCCCATATGCTGAGTAAACATATGCAGCAGAAATGTTCATGTAAATCAAAGTGTCCATATGCTGAGTAAACATATGCAACAGAAATGTTCATGTAAATCAATGTGTCCATATGCTGAGTAAACATATGCAACAGAAATGTTCATGTAAATCAATGTGTCCATATGCTGAGTAAACATATGCAACAGAAATGTTCATGTAAATCAATGTGTCCATATGCTGAGTAAACATATGCAACAGAAATGTAATGTAAATCAATGTACTAAGTACGCACACAATGGGCATACATAGCATGAAATGTAATGAAATCGTGTACTATAATGTACTAACAACATAGCAGGCATATGATGTGAAAACATGGAAAGTATGAAAGTAACAGATAGGAACATGTGTTTCACCCCAAAACAGTTTGGAAAACAGTAAAAGATGGGGTTCTATATGTACTCACCTGAGATTGCTTTGAAGTTCTTGTATAATAACCAGATAATGCTAAAGATCACGGGATATCAAACGGCACCTAATAGGTAGCTATGTTAATATACCGGACCAAATCGGAAGGATCAGATAGTATGCGGGTTCGTAAACCAAACGAGTATGGAGACTCGGGTAATATGGTTTAACAAAGCCTACATACTGAAATGAAACCTAACCTAAGTGCTTGCGACCCATCACGACCCGTTTAGGTAGCTTATGCTACCTTACGCGTCGTTCGCGTAGAACGCGTCTGGAACGCCTAACATCGTGACCACAAGGTATAACCTCGGAAGGCTATAGCTATGGTCACCTAATGTGTTTGGTCGGATCCTAATGATCGACCAAATGGGTCGGGTTCGAAAGTATAAGCGATGATTTAGATCGCTTACCTTACGACCCTATATAAGCACTAAACTAAAAGTGACGAGCTAAGCATGTTAGAACATGCTTAACTAAGATTAGAAAATAGGTTTGGCATCAAAACAAACGGCTTTGATGCTCACGAGTAGTTTGGTTACAAAATATGCAAGAATGCACATTTTGGCCGAAACTACGACTCGTTACTGAGCCTAGATAAAGTGGTAATCAGTAGGTATAGTCACTACGGACTATAACCATCGTGATCACACTTACGTTATGAAGTTCCATGAACTTCGGGTTGACCATAGGCTGGTCAATGCAGAAAGTCAACAAAACGTTGACTTTCGGACTCGAAAAGCGAATAAAAGAACGAAAGAATACTTACGGAGGGTCCCCGAATGCTAATCTAGATCAAAATGGCTCAGGTATGAAACAATGGTTCCAACTTAGAGCCTTTAGATCAGATTGTGTGAGTTTTTAGCAAAATGGGAGGGGGGGTATTTATAGGAAAGGCAAAGCCGTTAGGATCGTTTCTTGATTTTCGTGCCACGATCCTAAGCGTCCACTTGTCAAAATGTTGTGGTTACTGAAAATGGCCCTTGGCTCTTGATTGGGTGAAAAGGGCATTGCCCCTTGAGCGAACGAAAGGCCAACTGCAAGTGGATTCAATGAATTTGCTGTACTGGGGACTCCTTACGGACCGTATGGGTTTTGGCTTACGGTCCGTAAGCCCTTAGTTTGGCAGATTTACAGTTTTGGTCCCTGCAGCTCCAAAACTTGGTATTTGATGCATTTTTGACACGTTTAAGCCCCGTTAACCCCATTTCAAAGCTCTAAAATGATGTTAAAGTATAGGGAACTTAAAATGTGCTCAAAAATATCCCGGATGACGGTTCGTTTGGCCGTACGGTCGTGATGTTCGGTTAATTACGACGGAATGCGCATAAGCGCGAAAGACGATCCAAATTGCGCGACGAATGGATTTTTCTCATGCCATACACTAAGGCATAATATAAGGATGCTTACATAAATTTTTGGATGTCCGGATGTATTCAGAACGTAAGTTATGCGCAAAAGTGCAAACTTGTGCACTTTTTGACACTTTTAGCCCCTGAATGATCCAAAAGTTTGTTTTAGCATACCAAACCCCTCAAAGCCTATTTCTAAGCTATGTAAAGGATATTTATGGTATGTTTAACTTATGGAGATGTTCCGGAATGTTTGTTACAGTTCAAATTGGCATACTTTCGCAGTTTGTCAAGTTTAGTCCCTGTAAGCGAATTAAGTTGTTTTTTAATACCAAAGCCTTCAAAACTTATTTCTAACTTATGTAAGGGTTATTTAAGGTATGTTGAGTATATGTTGA
The DNA here is from genome assembly GCF_002127325.2 of Helianthus annuus. NCBI lineage: Eukaryota > Viridiplantae > Streptophyta > Magnoliopsida > Asterales > Asteraceae > Helianthus > Helianthus annuus. Next base: position 84,535,280 of record NC_035449.2, read on the forward strand.
TGTTCCGGAGTATTTGTCGCATTAAACTGAGTACGTTTTATGCACCAGTTTGCGTATAATTCTCCAGAAAGCGATTTAGAGCTTGAAATCGAACAAGAGTTGATATCTGCAAACGATACACATATTTATATATGTCCAAAGTATGAAATACAATATTTCATTGGTTTGGCGTTTGTTTGATGGTTGAAGTGACACAGGTGTCACAGAAATAACTCGTCAAGGAGCATTTCTCCTAGAATATCTGGTTGGGCGCCTTCGAGGGAGAGATAGTGATTATTTTTACTTTCGCCCCTCTTAAGGTTATAGGGAGACGGTGGGACTATATAGTGGGGCCTATAATTTAGAAAGTAACATTTTAATTCTTTATGGTTGCCTCCACATAATTGACACCACGTACCATAAGAGTGCCGAAAGTAAAAAAGAATTACCATCACTCATGTTTGTGTCAGAAATTACCAACCGTCGGGATCTAACGGTTCTGTTTTCAGTAACTGAATCTTGGGCACGGGGGCGTGTTGAGTGAGCACGGCCCCGTGTTCAGCTTACTGTCTGACTTAAAACAAGATTGTCAGTTCCAATGATTGAGCACGGGGGCGTGTTCAGCAGGCATGGCCCGTGCTGAGCTCTGCAGAAGCTGAATCCTAAAAATTTAAAAGAAAATAAAAAAAAAATTGATTAGGCCGTTGATTCCTAACTTTCTTAAAATCCTTGTGTCCCTGGCAACGGCGCCAAAAACTTGATGTGCGTGAAGTGTGTTATATTTTTAATATATATATTAAGCCATTTTTACACTTTTTAGCCAAGTTTTAAATTTATAAAACACGATATTTACTAACACTAAACACACATATGGGCAAGTGCACCCATCATGGACGTAGTATAGTGTTGGTAAGATACCGAGGTCGTCCAAGGACACAAGAGCTTTTAGTACCAGTTTATCCTCAACGTCTAATCAAATCAAAATGTTAGAAAAAGATTTTTAAACTAAGAAAATAAAACTAACTAAATGCTGAAAAATAAAATAAAAATAAAAACAGATAGACAAGATGAATCACTTGGGTCCGACTCGTGTATTAGTATAACCTTTGATTATTTTCGCACTTTTGCACTTGTTTAAGAGATTATCTTAGTTATTGTAGTAGGCCCCTCTTTTGAAGGCGATGTTACCCTCAACCCAGTAGTTTGAGTCAGCAAGGATACAATCCTAAAGGGTCGGATTATTGAAAGATAATTAATTAAGTTATTAATGCAAATTATGGTAGGCCCCTCTTTTGGAGATGACGTTACCCTCGACTAAGTAGTCTGAGTCAGCAGGGATACAGTCCTAAATAGCCGGGTTATAGTATTAATAGTAGTTAACTTATGAGGGGATCAAAGAGTTTGGACCCCCGCCATCCAATACCTTTTGGGTATTGAAGGAGGTCCTACTAAATTTGACCCAGGTCCCTTGCAGGACCTCTAAACGCTAAACAAGGGCAAGACCCTTACCAAACCGTTCCCTTAACCCCTGACCAGGTAGCCAACATACCTCCATATAGACCGTGGAGATATGAATGGTGAAAATCTTTTATTTTATATAGACAGTAAAATAATGCCAAGACACCACGGACAAACGATAAGGAAGAATCACCTTCAACATAATCAATTAGTTATTAAAGTCATTAATACAAAACCAATTAAGAAGTACAAAAGATTAAAAATAAAAAGTATTATACTAAACACTTGTCTTCACCAAGTGATGTAAGAGAATTAGGCAAACATGGCCTTGATTGTCAAGAACTCTTACGATAAATCTTGGATCCCGAGACGACTCACACACTCTATGATGGACAATGGATGATGGTGGTGGATGATGGTGTTGTGATAGTGGTGGGTGGTGGATGAAGTGTGAGAGAGGTGGTGCCAAGGGATGAGTTGCAATGAATCCAAGCACCCCTATTTATCGGCTGAAAAGAGGCCTGGGCACGGCCCCGTGTCCACTGGGCACGACCCCTTTCCCATGTCTGACACTATCTCTCCTCATTAATTGTAATTCGCAATTACAATTAAGGCACCTGCAGTACTTTGGGCATGCCCCCGTGTTCACTGGGCACGGCCCCGTGGTGAGCAATAGAAGCTTCTATAGGTTTGTCTTTTCTGCTGCTTCTTGGGCACGGCCCCGTGTTCGCTGAGCACGGGGCGTGTTCAGTCTTCTGCCTTCTCTGTTTTGCTTGGGAGGATGCTGTCGAGGGGTCGGGCATTCCACTTTTGTTCCTTTTCTTGTACTTATGTTAGATTTAGCTGCCTTTTTGCTTCTTTTGTTAATTTGAGCTCATTTCATCCTGAAAATACAAAAGGAAGACAAAAACACACTTTTTCCAACATTAGTACTTAAAATTGGTTAGTTTTATGCCTCATTTGATGTAATTTATATGTTGCATATTACACACATCAGTAGCCCAGGTAAATCTTCAGGAAACACTTGAGGAAAATCGCGTACAACTGGTATATCCTCTAATCTCCTTTCTTTTGTCGATGCGTCTGTAACAAGTGCCAAAATGGCAGTGTGACCCTTTCGCAAACACTTCTGGGCCTTCAGGAAGGTGATGATGCCAACCACGGCACCACTCTTGTCGCCTTGAACTTCGAGAGGTTCTTTACCAGAACGGGGAATACGAACTATCTTCTCCTTGCATAAGATCTCTGCTTGCTGTTGGGATAACCAATCCATCCCAATAACGATGTCGAAACTACCCAGAACTATAGGAATGAGGTCGATGGAGAAAGTCTGACCAGCTAAGATGATGTTACAACCCTTGACTACGTGTGTGGCCTCTAAACTTTTACCGTTGGCTAACTCTACGACATGTTTGGTGTTTAAGGGTGTTGATGTACCTTTTTAACATTTGACTAACTTTTAGAGACACATAACTGGTATCTGCACCCGAATCAAACAATACAGTAACATAAAAGTCGTCGAGAAGAAACTTACCCATAACCACGTTAGGATCATTCCTTGCGTCATCCTGCCCCAGCACGAACACACGACCCCTAGCATCGTTGCCATTATTCTTTCCCCCGTTGTTATTGCCATTTCCCTGGTTATTGTTGTTGTTGTTGTTCTGGTTCTGGTTTAAATGTGGGCAGTCTCGCTTGAAGTGGCCTTCAGCGCCACATTGATAGCATCCTCTGTTGCCTCGCTGCTGTTGCTGCTGCTAGTTTTGTGGTGCAGGTGGTTGTTGTTGATTCTGATTTGCAGGTCATGAGCTCTTGCAATCTTTAGCTTCATGACCCATCTTGAGGCACCGCTGACAACGACCCTTGTTGCACTGGCCGTTGTGGTGCTTGTTGCAAGTATTGCACCTTGGAAGGTTTCCTCGATATCCACCCTACCTTTGATTACCCGAAGATTGCTGACCAGGGCTCTGGTAATTATCAGTCTTGCGCTGCTGAACCTGAGACTGAGCTGTAGCTGAACCTTTGTTGGAATCCCTATCCCATTTCCGCTTGTTATCACTGGGAGTAGCGGAAGTAGTAGCATCGGTAGCACTGATACATTTAGGCAGCCTGTTCTGTTCCACTGCCTGATCTGTGAGGCGATGAGCAAGACGCTGAATATCCTGGATATTAACAAGGTTGGCCGATGTCACGTTTCTTTGAATTTCTGGTGCCAGCCCTTTGAGATACAACTCTATACGCCTGATAGGAGGGTCCACCATAGTTGGACACAGGACGGCCAGCTCGTTTGACTGTTTAGTATACGCCTCGATTTCCGACCCCGTCATTTTCAGATGAAAGAACTCCACTTCTAACTTGTGGATGTCATCACGTGTGCAATATTCCCGTTTGATCAGCTCTTTGAAATCATTCCAAGGGGTGGCGTTAGCAGCTGCCAACCCCAAAATCTGAACATGCGCATTCCACCAAGTCAGCGCAATTCCTTCTAGAGTACCAGTGGCGTACTTCACCCTGCGAGCCTCATGGCATTCACACATCTCAAACACCGACTCGAGCTTTTCAAACCAATGGAGGAGTCCCACTGCTCCCTCCGTGCCACTGAACGTGCTAGGACGACAGTCCATAAAATTCTTGAAAGTGCAAACAGGTGGCTGAGCGTGTTGACCTGTTGTGTATATAAGAACAGGACATGGTTAAACACAAGAGTTGGTCTAGGAGTGTAGGATCTAAAAGATCCTAGTGTGAGTTACGACTGCAGGGTATACCTCCTGCTTGTGCGGCTGCAAGTGCCGCAGCAATTTGTTCGTTAATGAGAGCCGGCAACTGGGCTTGAGTCATGTTAATGCGTCCAGCCATGATCTTCATATCAAAGGCAACATAAGTGAGAGAGGTTCGTGAAAAGTGCGATGACAGAAGAGAGTAAGCACACAAGTGTTCTCAAGCAATAACGAATAGTAGGCAATGTAATCTATGCATACCATGAGCAAAGTTCTATGTAATCTAGCCAGTAGGCAATGTAAATATGATTAATAGTACCTAGTGTGTTGAGTCTTGCACGTGGAGCGAAGCGTCGTTGTGGATCATTGAGCACTGTACTGGTTATAGTCTGGTTTTAATAAAAACGTTTTCCCCATATTAAAACCAAGTTCTCTATAACCAATGGCTCTGATACCAATCTGTCACACCCCCAAAAATCCACTCGCGGAGTATCACCGCATGGGGCGTGACATGACCAGGATCAAGCCACCAATCATATCGAACATATAAGTAAATAGTAAAGTAAATGTATATCAACCAACAATATGAAAGGTGTTCAAAGCATAAGTATAGTTCAATGTTTAGCGGAAGCATAAAGGTAAACCCAATCATAAGTATAAGTATGAAAAGTCATAATGTTTAACAAAACATTCACGATCCTTGTTCACAACGACCGCGCCACCCAGTGCAAGCTCCATGTGTACCTAACGACCTGCAAGGCATGTAACAGAGTCAACAACTAGTTGAGTGAGTTCACAGTTGGTTGTTTAGTTATAGTATTCATTTCGTAAATCGTATGTTTGTTTAGTAAATCATGTATCATTTATACTTGTATCGCGGCCCTCCAGGCATGTTTGCGAAGATTAGTGGGGGTTTCCCATGTTTTGTAGACTAGTTATATTTGTATCGCGGCCCTCCAGACATGTTTGCGAAGTTTAGTATCAGTATCGCGGCCATTCCAGGCATGTGTGCAAAGTTCAGTAATAGTATCGCGGCCATTCCAGGCATGTGTGCGAAGAGTAGTGGGGGCTTCCCCATGTATCACTAGTCTAGCAGTATCTATCAGTGACCTTTCCCTAACGAGGTCAGTGGTACGTAATTCCAGTAATGATGTAAGTACAAGAAATCATCCAATCCCATTCCCATTCCTCGGGAATCCCATGCCTTGGTAAGAGTGTGAACTCACCTTGGTTTGCTCGGTATGCTAAAGTATATGCTCAAAGTTAATCAATCAAGTCCTAAAGTGCATGTATACGTAATCAGTTTGTATTCACGAAGTTTGCATATAAGTACAATCACAGTGGACAATGCATCAAAAATCACCGAGTAGCACATTGCACGTATTCATAATCATACAAGTCATGCACCACATTTTACGGCAGTTAACTAACTAGGTTAACTCTTAACATAAATAAACTAAGTTACTGTGCAAAATTCCCATTCGGCGAAACACCCCCTTGTTTCGCCGTGCACCCTCTCCGACGAAACACTTCTGTTTCGTCAAGATTGTTTCGTCGCAACTGGTCTTCGGCAAAACACTTGTGTTTCGCCGTGTTCGTTTCGTCGAGATTGGTTTCGGCGAAACACATCTGTTTCGTCGAAGTCAGCGTTTCGTGGAACATCTGTTTCGCCGTATATCAGTTACGTGCAGAACCCTAATTGCCGTCATCAACAAGTAGCAATCATACGGAAATCATTTAGCACATACATCATCATCAAACAGAATCATCATACAGAAGCATACAGTAATCATTGAGTCAAAAGCACGGTTCCCATGCTTAACATACGACCGACAAGAACATCGAATCCGTTCACATACAATCATGGTATTAGGTTCAGCATCATCAGTTAATTTATTTCATCGATCAATTCGGTTTGACAACAACATGCATCATGCTTAACCATTAATCAATTCGTCAAGATCATAACATCCATCGTTAATCATTGCCGACAAACCGTATTCTATACCAAGCATATAACAAGAAATCATGATAGTCACGTATTCACATCCATTCCAGAAATCAAACAAGCATATACACAAACATATAATGAATAATCAAAGCATCAATGAATACGAGTTAACGAACACGCACTAACCGAGATGAAAGAAACGATGAGTTGATCGCTAAAGGGCTTGGGGAAACACACACAGCTGTCGTCACACTTGGGAGAGAGTTTTAGGGTTTCAGATTGTTAAAACGTGTGAAACTGAACTCGTTTCCCGTAAATATACACGAAACAGCGTTCTGGGCCCTTAGTGGGCTTCGCGTAACACTGGGCCGGTGAAACAGCCTGTTTCGTCGAGAGCCAAATGACGAAACACAATTTGTTTCGTCGAGTGGTTATTGGCGAAACACATCTTGTTTCGTCGGGCCATTTTATAGTTCAAATAATTAAGTCTTTCAACAAGTTCCATATTATATCAACAAGCACATAGACATGTAATAATCACAATACGTTTGTCATAACACAGCGTGTATAGTTATAAAGCAAACAAGTCAATTAAGTAAACAGCCAAACAGTCAACGTGCAATAAATGCGAAAGAGAAATCTCGAAAACTCGAGTTGTCACATTATCCCCAACTTGCAAGAAATTTCGTCCTGAAATTTAGCATGCGGTTACTGAGGAAGCTAGGTAAGTTGTATCGTTTACTGGTTTTCCTGGGGTGTCACACCGAACCCCTCAAAGCCTATTTCTAAGCTACGTAAAGGATATTTAGGGTATGTTTAACTTATGATCAAGTTCCGGAATGTTCGTTACTATACAAATCGGCATACTTTCGCAGTTTGTCGAAATTAGTCCCTGTAAGCGAATAAACTTGATTTCGACACCCCAAACCTTCCAAAATTTATTTCTAAGTTATGTAAAAGTCATTTAAGGTATGTTATGCCCATGTCACTATTCGGGAGTGTTTTTCGCGTTAAACTGATTATGTTTACGCATTAGCTTGCGTATAGCCTTCCAGAAAGCGATTTAAAGCTTGAAATCAAACAAGAATTGATATGTGCAAATGATACACATATTTACACAAATCCCAAGTATGAAATACATATTTCATTGATTTGGTATTTTTTTTTGATGGCCGCGGAGGTACAGATGTCACAATACATATATATATATATATATATATATATATATATATATATATATATATATATATATATATATATATATATATATGGGAGGGTTTAAATGAGAACGCTAAATATTGTGAGAACCGTGAGAACAAATGAAAAAACCCCGAGAACTTGGTCAAAAACAATTCAAATTCAAATTTTTTTTTCTACACTTATCATTATTATTCGAATACAATGTTAGAAATTTAATTTACACGTTTAAATTTATGTGAATTCGTAAATAAATTTTTTTTACACATGTGTAAGTTTGCCATTTACACATGTGTAAATCTGTTATATTTACACATGTGTAAAAAATCTAAAAAGAGTGATTTTGAAAGGAAAAATGAATTATTTGATGTTGTAAATTCTTTTTTTTTTGATGTTGTATCTTAATTACAATGAGGTTTGTATTAAAAAAAATGGTTTTGATTGGTTTTTTCATTCGTTCTCACGGTTCTCGCAATATTTAGTGTTCTCAAGATAACCCTCCCCTATATATATATATATATATATATATATATATATATATATATATATATATATATATATATATATATATATATGTGTGTGTGTGTGTGTGTAGATTTTGCAAAACCTGAAACATTAACGAAATTTGGTTTGAACTCACTGTCTCACTCCTTTTTGCGATTAAGTTTGGAATTTAGTTTGGTTGAACCTGGAAGTTGGAACACATTGGCAAAGGCACTCTGTTTTTTGCGATTCAGTTTGGAATTCGATCAGGTTATACATCCTCCTTTGTTGTTTAGTGAATTAGGTTGCACTTGCCGATTTGATTTTTTATTTAAGGCTTATGCTTATTCTAGTATTGCTTATATTAAGTTGTCGTTTAGTGAATTACGGATTATTTGTTGATTTCAATTTGTTATTAGGCTTTTAGGGCTTATTAGCTATCTCAAATCAAATTTGGTTCGGTTATATACAAAACCAAATTACACAAATAATTTCCAATCCCAAGCCCGGGTAAAGGAGGAGGGTTTTGTTACTAAATATGTTAAAAAAAATTGCAAAAGGGCCTCCACTTTGTAGTTCGCTTAGGGCCTCCGAAAACGTAGGAACGGCCCTATTAAGGGCTTACAAAACAAAAAAAAAAAAACTAAGAAGGCATGTAACCGACAAAACCCACTAAGCCACTAAGATGGACCCCAGTAAAAAGTAATCAAACAATAACTCAAGAAAATAACACATCAGTCTTCACGATTTTCATTGTGGATGCATGTTGTCATGGGTGAGGTGGACGTGTGATGTAACTGACGAATGGCACATATCATTCCCACGCTCTTCGAAACATCCTTGTCCTCGAGGACATAATGAAAACACCACGGTGGTCGCCATTCGGTTTGTCCGACGAAATTTGGAGAAGTAGTATCAAGACACCATGGCAGTCGCCACTCGGTCACCTTGGTGGCATGCAAAGAATACTTGCCGAAACACCATGGTTCCTTGGTTTTAGCCTCTTTAGCTATAAGATCTGTCAAAAACGAAGGTTAAAATACTGACCCGTTTTAGAAAAAAATCGGATCCAACTCGTAGTAGATAAAAATATGAATTCTTATTATCTGTGTTATTCTTAATAATGATATATTAATTTAATTAATATAAATACTTCCGGGTTAAAAATATTAATTTAATTAATATATGTAAGTCCCAAAAACAAATCTAACACTGATATCAAACAATTACCAAGGATGGGCAGAATCCAAACTTGGTGAGTTTCAAGAAAAACAAAAACAAACGAGAAGACCGAAAACACTTTTAACACACACACGTTTCTATTACTGTCACTAGCCAAAATGTCTGGTATGAGTACACCACCAACAATTCGCCTCCCTCTCTATCTCTCTAGAACTTGTGTAACAAATGAGGCTCAAACCCTACTTTATGAAACAAACTAGTTTATATACCTGGGAAAGCCCAAACCCCACATGGGCTCCCCTTAGGCCTGCCTGGCCCACATGGCCTTAGACAAGGCCCAATCACCTATTAATGGCCCAAAACCTAATATAAATGTGTTTGATAAAGACAATCGTAAACCCACTCAATTGTATGGCCTTACAATATCCCCCTAAGTTTATGCTGTCTTTATCAAACTACTGTCTTTCTCATATCTCTGTGGGAAGATACTCCATCTTTCCATCTTCAAACTTGGGCTCTTTGTTCTTCTTAATCACGATTAGCTTTGCTTGAAAATCTTGTTCAAAAGAATGCAAGAGAAGGATTCTAAGCAACTCTTTTTTTGTCAATGTCTTCTCTTTCATGCAGGTTCACATGTGCTTCTTTAAATGTACTATCAGTGTCAGATGATGACTAGTATCTGGTTCTTCTGACTCAGGCACATTTTGTTGTTGTGATGCTTCATGCTTTATCAGTAGCCAACAACATCTCAATCTTCAACAACCCATGTTTCTTGATTTAAATCAAATTCTGCACATACTCAGAAATTTATAAGCAAACATTTCTATGTAACAGAGGAAAGTACCACATGAACAGTTTGTACATTCAAGTATTTGTACCCGGATTTCATAATTCAAATTTCTTTCAACTAACTTATGATGATCAGTCAAATCTTCAAGAACAGTTAAATTTTTAATAAAACAAATAAACACTCTAATTTTGGATTTTGATTTTATAAAAATAAAACACTATTTTTTTATTTTTAATTTTTTAAAATCTTAAGCACAAATAAACAAAGAAACTAATATATAATTACATTGCAATGGGATCAAATCACAGTGTTTTGGACTAAGCTACACTTATCAACACTATATTACTTTGGGTGATCCGAGCGATAGCTAGTATGTTTGTCCACTTAAACTTATCTCCTTAGGCCTTTTCCACATAACGGTCCGTAACTGACTTATCATGTTTTTCAATTCAATTGATATGAAAACTCAATTTATATCACAATCAAATCCTGGAATTTTAATCAGAACACACTATCATACATGCAGTTTCCCTACCATATATTTTCACAAGCTTGTTCTAGGATTCTGAATCCTTGACTGGGACTAGATTGAGAAAAGAACAGAAAAGATCATTTGTAAAGATAGATATAATATACAGATCAAACGAGTTTTCACAGTTTGATATAGGTTTTTCGGGTTTCTTTTGGGCACTAGAGGGTCTCTTTCGGGTGTAATTGATCTACAGCGCGACAACGTACAACTAGGTCTTTGCTCACGTAAAACAGAAGTTGACGTTCCCTAGCACCTCCAGGTATTTGCTCACACAAAAGAGAGGAGATACACGAGTTGGACAGAAAATATTTCAGAACTAGAATAAAATTGTGCGTATCGGGACATCACACACGCATTCAAATAGACATGTCCTAATTCCAAGTGACGTTCTTTCCTGGGGTTAAAGAGTAATTTCATGTTCTGCACAGAACCAGTCAAAGTGTCCAGCCATCAGGATAAAGCCTACGAACATATCGCTCTAGAGTCAGACTGTTTCAATATTGGTCTTACATGAGTTAGCCTCAAATTCCTATCTTTCGACGTTGGTGTTGTGAATAAAATCTACCTTTCAAAAAAACTATAGTTTATAATTTAATATAGATACATATAAAAAGGGAAATTATATGCAAGACGAGAAGGGCAATTAAACACATGTTTTCTATGATAAAATTTCCCAGTGACGATGAGGCTAAATTTAGATAGATGCTTTTATGGTGTATAGAATGTGTTGCGTACAAGGTAATCAGATAAGAAGGAAGAGAAAGTCTAGAGTAGTTGGCAACATATTCTGGTGTCCAAAAGACCATTATAGCCCTGTTTTACCTCTAGTATAGGCCTAAATCAGGGGTAAAATGGTCTTTTGGACCCCTCGTATACGCCCAGTATAGCCCTATACTGGGCGTCTATTTTTATTTTTTTTTTGTTTTCTCTTTTTAATATTTAAAAAGAGAAAACAAAAAAAAATAAAACTAGACGCCTGGTATAGGGCTATACTGGGCGTATACGAGGGGTCCAAAAGACCATTTTACCCCTGTTTTGCCCCCAGTATAGGCCTAATTCAAGGGTATAATAGTCTTTTGGTCCTCATAGACGCCCAGTATAGCCCTATACTGGGCGTCTATTTTTATTTTTTTTTTTGTTTTCTCTTTTTAAATACCAATAACACTAATATTAATTATAAAAAACTCATATTAACTATAATAACACTAATATTAATAATAATAACTCATATTAATTATAATAACATTAATATTAATTATAAAAAACTCATTTTAGTATCAATAACACTAATATTAATTATAAAAAACTCATATTAATTATAATAACACTCTTATTAATTATAATAACTCATATTAATTATAATAACACTAATATTAATTATAAAAAACTCATATTAATATCAATAACACTAATATTAATTATAAGAAACTCATATTAATTATAATAACACTAATATTAACTATACGATGCTTATACGAGACCTATACGAGACTTATACTAAACTATACGATACGATACAACACGATAGGCTTATACAAGACCTATACGAGACTTATAGGATACGATACCACATCCATAGGCCCATACAATGCCTATACGAGACCTATGCGAGATTTATACTACACTATACGATACGATACGATATGATACGATACAATACAATACGATACTAGACTATTGGATAAGATACAACACTCGTATAGGACTATAGCTGTGGTTTTGGTCCCGTTTAGGCCTATAGGCTTATACAAGACCTATAGGGGACCTATACTAGACTTATACTATACACTATACGATACGATACGATACAACACTCGTATAGGTCCCATATAGGTCTATACGAGAGCTATACGAGACTTATACTATATTATACGATACGATACAATATGATACGATACTATAGGATATGATACAACGCCCGTATACGTCGATAGGCCTATACAAGACCTATAAGGGACCTATACTACACTATATGATAGGATAGTATCGTATTGTATCATATAGTGTATAGTATAAGTCTCGTATAGGTCCCATATGGGTCTATACGAGAGCTATACGAGACTTATACTACACTATACGATACAATACAATATAGTACGATACGATACTATATGATATGATACAACGCCCGTATACGTCGATAGGCCTATACAAGACCTATAAGGGACCTATACTACACTATATGATACGATAGTATCGTATTGTATCGTATAGTGTATAGTATAAGTCTCGTATAGGTGCCATATAGGTCTATACGAGAGCTATACGAGACTTATACTACACTATACGATACAATATAATACGATACGATACTATAGGATATGATACAACGCCCGTATACGTCGATATGCCTATACAAGACCTATACGGGACCTATACTACACTATATGATACGATAGTATCGTATTGTATCGTATAGTGTATAGTATAAGTCTCATATAGGTCCCATATAGGTCTATACGAGAACTATACGAGACTTATACTACACTATACGACACAATACAATACGATACGATACTATAGGATATGATACAACGCCCGTATACGTCGATAGGCCTATACAAGGCCTATAACGGACCTATACGAGACCTATACTACACTATATGTTAAAAACAATGTAATATTTCTACGATCGAATATTTTTAAAGGCCGATCTTGAAAACGGTAAAATATTTTTATAAAAAAATAAAACTTTTCTTAAAAAACAACTCAAATTACCCCACCAAAACACCCATTTTTTTACTCAAAAAACATCACCCTCAAAAAACAATCAAATTACCCTACCAAAACATCCATTTTTCAACTAAAAAAAAAAAAAAACCAACGAGGGGTCCTAATATTAATTATTTAAAATAAAAAAACTTGTTTTTGTATAAAAGTTTGCTAAACGATTAATATTGTATAAAATGTTTGTTAAAAAAAAAAGAAAAAAAAAAACCCTTCAAGACGCCCAGTATAGGTCTATACGAGGCATATAAGGGGCAAATGCTCATATATGAGGCCTATACGAAGGGTCCTATACGCCCAGTATAGGCCTATACGAGACGTATTGAGGCAGTCAAACCAGAAGTGACATGAGTCAGACACTGATTTTGATGTAACCCTATACGCCTCGTATAGGCCTATACGAGGCAAATGGTGTCTAAATAGGCAGATAAGGTGTCTGGATAGTTTGAGCCTTTAAAAATGTGACTACACAATTTAAAAAATGTATTCAAGTTGTTTAAATTTAAAAACATGACTACAAAATTTAAAAAGTGAAAGTTTGAGTGGGACTCTAAGAGATAACAATGTGTGGGTAATGAAATACACAAATGAATAAAATGGATGATTATTATTATTTGGTTATTATATGGAAATAGAATAATTTATTACTTTGTGTTGTTTGGGAGAGTTTTCATTCTAACTCACTCTATTCGCATAACACTTTTAACATATAAACACTAGGCTTTGCTATTTCATCGGGTTCTTCAACATGAGTGGCACAAATTTTGGGGGTCATGGGTAATTCAAATACCGAGACCCTTTTTTGACGTGTGGGTGTCTATATATATATATATATATATATATAGGAGAATGCTATGCAAAAAACCCCATTTACTTAGAAAACTTAGGAAACCTTACTTGTGGCCTATATTAATCCACGTTGCCATAGTCCCTTGTTAATCCTTTTTGCTCTCAAGGTTATATCAGTAATTTCCCAACCCAAGTTATTTTCCCAATTTGATCTGACATGATCATTTAATGCCAATCAACTCATGTGTTCAAATCAGCCACCCCATATTTCTTTTGCCCTATTTCATTTCATTTTAATTTATATCTTCTTTTAACAGAAAGAGAAAGTGCATATTTCATCTTCTCCTCCAAATTATCATTTCTCCATTAATGGCCATGGAGACAAATCCACCAACCTCCGAGTTAATGTCACCGGTCCATAGTTTCCCCAACAGGTTCATTGACAACGATGAAGAACGAAGTGAAGAACGAAAATCAGATCGGTCAATCCCTGATGAAGAACGTGGTTTTGTGATGAAGATGTTAATATATGAAGTCAGATCCACGTGGAAACCCCTTCCAGATCTTGTTCCATTCCTTTTAGATCTCATTTGTCCACATGTTTCATAATGTTGTTACAGATTTGGATATTTGTGAGTTTTTTACACTTTTTTTGTTTATATAAAATATGATTTGTATATGTTGTTTCAGATCTTGATATTTGTGAGTTTTTTACACTCTTTTAGTTTTATGCAACATATGTTTTCATATATGTTTGATTCTGGGTATTTCGTATGGATTTTTCTGATTTTGTGGAGTTTATGTTAGTTGATAACTTGAGCATGTAGGTATGAACTTTTGAAAGATGATTATAATTTACGGTTCTACTATTTTACACTTAAATATTGAACCAATAAAATATTGAATTTAAAATTGATATAGGTATGGACTTTATAAGATGATATTCAACGTCTGGCTCCATTTTTTACACTTAAAATATCAAAAATTATTCATAAAACCTGGTTGTTAATAGGTTTTTGTGTAATGGCTGTTTTGAGATGAAACATGATTTTTTTGTTAAAATGGTTCTTAAAAGGGGTAAATGTTTATGTAATTTACAGGTTTTTATTTTTGTGTTACAGCACAACACAAATAACACGTGTTATAGCAAACGTTGGTTTCATCAAACGTGGATCAGATGCTCAAGGATCATGACCATGTTTATGTTACAGCACAACACAACTAACACGTGTTATAGTTTGAACTTCTCGGACATGCATGTGTTACATGTGACATGAAACCCATGTACAACATAACACGTGTTACGTGAGACATGAAAACACATTTTTATAACTTCCATGGCATACGCACACCCACATGTTTACAAACCGTTTCAAGACCGACCCAAACAATAAAGCAAGGGTAGCCGCTGAAAAGCTAAGGCAGCAAAGGTAGCCGCTGAAAAGCTAAGGCAGACTGTCAAAGGAAGCTCCGCCATTTTTCTTAGTGCTATGTATTTTCGTTTACTAGTAATATGTATTTTGAGGCTCTTATTGTTTTGTCTAGTACATGATGTTAAAACGGTATGGACTTAACACATTATGGAAGCCTTAACACACGTTATAAAAGAGACTTAACATACGTTATATCAGGTATACTATGTTGTTATTAAGTTACTATTGGAGTTTATGCATCCATTCTAGAAGTTTTAACACATATTACTATTGGAGTTTACTATTGGACTTAACACATTCTGGAAGTCTTAACACACTATTGGAGTTTATGCATCCATTCTGGAAGTCTTAAAACATGTTATAATAGAGGCTTAACACACGTTATATCAGGTATACTCTGTTGTTATTAAGTTACTATTGGAGTTTATGCATCTATTATGGAAGTCTTAACACATGTTATAATAGATGCTTAACACATGTTATATATTTCAGTCGCTTAATACATGTTACAGTATGTATATACACATCATGGTGTTTTGGAAACCACTAGCTTATACATGACACCATGTTAGGTTAAACCAAGATTATAACAGAGGCTTAACACATTTTATCCCAGGTATACATGACACCATGTTAGGTTAAACCAAGATTATAACAGAGGCTTAACACATTGTAAACCACTAGCTTATACATGAATACATGTCAGGTTAAAAAAAGATTATAACAGTGGCTTAACACATGTTATACATTCCAAAATGTGCAAAACAAATGACCCGTTTCATATTATACCGGTACATGTGTTACCATAAATGGCTCGTTTCATATTACACTTTACACTTTACATACTAACTTGTAAATTTATTACTTGTACAAGTTTTACGCTCAGTATCCAAATTATCGGATATTTTAAACATCAACAAAAATAAAATAGATATTACTTGTTTTTTTAATTAACAAAAGGTTAATACATGTTATATATCATTCTAACAGGGGCTTAACACATGTTATACATGAACACATGTCAGGTTTACATCATGGTGTTCTGTTACAGCATGAACCACTAACACATGTTATAACTGAACGAAGACTTCTTTCCCAAAGGATGTGACTTATTCAATGTCCCTGCATTAACGTCGCCTACATCCATCCAGCTTGTCAATTGAATATCTTTTATGGATCTGTTTCTGTAAATCAACACACGTTATATATCATTCTAACAGGTGCTTAACACATGTTACAGGTCTGTCTCTGTAAATCAAGCAACCCAACAAAAAAAAATATTGTTAAGATCAAAAGCCCCAAACAAGCAACCAAACCAACAAAAAAAACCCGTTCAAAATCTCATCCTAAAGTTTTGGATTTATTTAAAATACATTAACATTAACCATTACTAGAACACACATTAACTTCTCCTACATCCATCCAGCTTCTCAATTGAATATCTTTATGGGTTTGCTTCTGTAAATCAACACACGTTATATAACATTATAACAGGGGGGCTTAACACGTGTTATGGGCCTGAGTCTGTGAATCAAGTAACCAAACAAAAAAAACACTTACTGTTCAGATCAAAAACCCAAACAAGCAACTCAAACCAACAAAAAAACAGCTACTGTTAAGATCAAAAGCCCCTAACAAGCAACTAAACCAACAAAAAAACCCGTTCAAAATCTCATCCTAAAGTTTTTGATTTATTTAATATACATTAACATTAACCATGGATACCCCATTAACCAATACTAAAACACTTTCAGCACACAAAAACATATTAACAACCATTTCAACAAAAAATCAAGTGTGAAATGATATTTCAAGAACACTTACCGGATCTATACCCGTCCGATGAACACGAAGAAGATCTTCAAACCTTCTTCTCACACACACACTCGTGCGTGTGTCTTTGTGATAAAGATTGTTGTTTCTCTATCTAAAACATCAACTTTCTCTCTCTAAAAACATTCATCTTGTCATCGCTCTTCTCACACACACACTCGTGCGTGTGTCTTTGTGATTTTTTCAGACCACATGACGCTGAAATTATCTTCAAATGAAGATCACCATTGAAGGATCACCATTGAATACCATGAAGCTTTCTTCTTTTCAATGATGAAGAAAGAGGAGACAGATAATAGTTAATTGAAAGATATGACTAGAAGAAAGAGGAGAGAGATTATGACACAAGTGGGTTTTGTCATTTTCAATGCCAAAAGGTGGGTTTTGTTCTACCGAAAATGCCCTCCCAGACTTTCAAATGTGCATTATACTATTTCTTTTAATTATAATTGTTACTAAAATGATGAGAGCCATTGATCAAGTTGGATGAAAGAGAATCAATGGATGAGGTTGGGTTTCCAAGGTTTTTTAAAAAAGATGGGGTTTCTTATAGAGCCCAGCCCTATATATATATATATATATATATATATATATATATATATATATATATATATATATATATATATATATATATATATATATATATATATATATATTGCTCTGAAATTAACGATTGATATAACCAGAAAACTTGTTAAGTTACATCAAAACAGAAGGTAGACAGGCAACAAGCTGCGCCGCCAACCCTTTCTGAATTGCAAACCCCAACCTCCCGAACACAAACCCCTGCCCCCTTGGGGTTGAACAATTGCTATGGATAACCCGTTGAACCCTCGTCAAGAAGTTAATGGCTTCTGGCGCTAGGGAGCCAAAAGTATCAAAGGCAAAAGGGATAAAAACATGTTGGTTCTCTGCGCAAGCTTTAGCGTGCTTATCCACTTTCTTTGATTCTGCCTTTCTTGCTGCTAGTCCAGCTACAAACCCATTTTCTCTTAAACCAACCAAAGGGGAAACCCCCGTGAGGTCTATATTTTGATTATAAAAAATTATTGTGGTCAAGTTGAGTCACATATTGTAGGAAGGAGATTCTAGTTCTGTTTGTGGTTAATTTCGAAGGTGATTTACCCGAATATGTTGGGTTTTGAATCAATTTGAGAGTCTCGTAGAGTTAAATAATATGATTCATTTGAAAGGAAAAATCCTTGAGTATTCTTCTGAACCAGATTTAAATAAAACCTGAGATAATGAGAAGGATGTCGTACAGGTGATATCAAAGCCAAAAGAATAAAAAAAAATCTAACCACTTATAACTCAAATGCTATCTTGTAATCTTATATCATATAATATATAATCATCAAATCAAACTGAACTTGTAATTCTACTTTTGTTTCAATGATTTAACTAAAATGTCAATTATTATAACATTATAAATCCATATTTATTTTCCTCAGAACGACAAACCATTCTACTCTTAAATTCTTGGTTTTACATACAATGAGACTTGAACCCTCACAAATCCATATTTACTTTCTTCAGAACGGCAAACCATTCTACTCTTAAATTCTTGGTTTTACATACAATGAGACTTGAACCCTCACTACTTAATACTTGGGAGGCACTACACCATGCCATTTAGCTAACATTTAGGGTAAAGATATTGAGGGAGTCGTGGCTTAGCAATGGCTACAAGTGGCTTAGCCAATTGAAGATCATCATGATTTTCAACAAGCTTCCCCAACTCCTCATTTGGCTTCTCCCATGAGAACCCTTGAATCATTCTGGCTAACAACATTGTAGTAATAGTCGAACCCAAAATCACTCCTGGACAACCCCGTTTCCTGGTGCTAAACGAGAGCATCCTTAGTTCATTATCAGTAAGAACCACTTGTTTTTCGTTCTCCCCTAGATGTCGATCCGGGTCAAACTGCATCGGATCTTTTCACACATTAGGGTTCCTCCCCAACCCGAGTCTACTAAGCAACACGTGACTACCCTTGGGTATGAAGTAACCCGCGACAACAGTGTCCTTTTCTGAACAGTGGGGAACATTGAAGGGTGCAAAAGGGTGTAGCCTAAAGGACTCCTTGATGCATGCTTTTATGTAATTGAGTTGGGGTAAGTCTGACTCTTCCACAAGGCGGTTGCAACCAACTACCTTGTCCAACTCCTCAACGGCTCTTTTTAGTATTGTAGGTTTACTCATCATCTCTCTCATCACCCATTCTACGGCATTAGACGGATTATCGATTGTGGCAAGCATCAGTTCCTGAACCAAATCAAGACAATCATGTACAGTAAACTCATAGATAAAATTGAAACAACATAATGGATGTAGTTCTTACAATAACTTGGCACTTTAATGTCCTGTGGTGTAAGCTTTGGTTGGTCATGTTTGATTAGGATATCAAGCAAATCCAATTCTTGCTTTCGTTCCCCATTGTTCCACATTTGAATTCGTTCATCGATCAATGGATCATGGTACTTTCGGACGCATTCAATGGCATTCCTGATGATTTTTTCATGGCCGTCAAAATCAGTCTTCCCTCTCAACCATGGGAAATAATCAGAGATGCAAAATGCATTAAAATACTTTAGTGAGAGTCGAACTGGATCATAGGAAACACCAAGTGAGAGTCGAACTGGATCACAGGAAACACCAAGTCTTTCCCAACCACTCCACTACTACCTCATTATCTATTCAATTGGGGTTTAAATTTAAAATGTGGCTATAGAATTCAACAGTTGTAAGTTTGAGTGCGACAGTAAGCAACCAACAAAATGTGTGTGGATAATGAAATGGACAAAAAAAAAAATAAAATAAATTATTACTATTCCATCATCTTGTTTATATATCATGTGTAAATGGAATAAATCATTACTTTTTGTTGTTTGGTCGATAGGAAAGACGAAATAAAATCGGTGGTGAGCGGCGGTGGATGGCGATGTTGGCGGTAGATGGTGGCAACGTCGAAACTACAGGGGGTCAGGAGGATCCGTTGACCCTCTGGCGAACCTTCGGTAACCAAATACTCAGTTAGTTTTCTACAAGTCATGCCTCTTATGTGGTGAAAGGGGTGCACCCCTCATGAAGTGGAGGGAAATTTTCTTTAACCCAATCTTATATTGTCATATCATTTCACCTCTCTAAGAGCATTCACATCCATTTCATCATTTTTTTCACCTTAAATTACACTAAAAACACTACATATACTCTCTCCTTTTCAATTAAATAATATTTTTTATACCTTTATCATTACCTTTTCTCTCTCCTCCACTCACAACCACTTTCAAAATATATTAAAAAATTATAGGGGGTGAACAGTGTCTCCTCAAATATACAGATGAACAGTAACATTTTCTTTCTTCTTTACTCACAACCACTTTTTATACTCTTTATATTATAAAAACTACACTCACAGATTTTAGTGAGTTGGATGTGAATGCTCTAACTACGCTTTTGCTCAAAACAATAAGGGGTGTATCCCTCATGAGGTGAGGGAAACTATTTTTTTTCCTTTTTCTATAAAATATTAATTAACTAATAAAAGAAACATCATTTTAAGAAAATAAAAGCACATTAATTTAAAAAAACTAACTAAAATTACTTTAAAAAACATTACATTAAATAAAACTACTAAAATTACATTAACTAAAAAATAAAAATAAAAACATTACATAAAATTAAACCTACTAAAAAATAAAAAAACATAAAATATTTAGAAACTACATGGCCAATTATATTTCTTGCCACCGTCTACTTTGTGAGTCACGCCCCCCTCGCCTTCGAACCGGAACCCGAAACTTTTTTCTTGTCATCGCTCTTATTTTGTCTATCCATAGTATTCTTTTGAAACTTGTGTGAATGGGGTGAAAAAATGGAATGTAAAAACATGATTTTATAAAGGTATTTAATTGATTTTTTTTAAATGTTAACGACATTATAATCGTTTAAATGTCCAACGGCTCTTTATCTTTGTTCCAACGGTCAAATTCAAGCGCGGTGAATGTCCACCGAATTGGACTCACCCCACACAGTGAACATTGTTGGCAACGGTGTGCCCCCCGTGGCAAACCAACACCCCGCACCACTCCCCGTGAGCGCCCCGTATACCCTTATTAGTAGAGAAGAAGGAGAAGCATTTATACGGTAGACCCTTAAAACTTCAGTCCAATAATAAGACAAGTTTATTATTATTTTATAATATTTTCATATGGTTTAGTTTTCAACCGATAATACATTGGAACTAGTGATCATCATAAATGAAATCAGTTATTCACATATTTATTTTAATTATTGTTACAATTTTATAAAATTAGAACAATTTTTTTACTATTCAAGAGATAAACTTATAAAAGTTGTATATACCAACTTGATGTCTAAAAAATTGACTTTCATAAATGTATAGTTGTTCTCCAGCTGTACATTGTAAAAAATAGTTTATATAAAATAGTGAATGTAAAAAAAAATTAATGTTGGCCCTCCACCTAAACTTTTCTGGTTTCATCACTGGGTGGTGGGTTGCAGCGTTAGTAGTTGAGGCGGGTAGGTGGTGATACTGGTTAAGGGTGTTCTTCGGGTTATTTTTCGGGTTTTGGTTTTTCAGGGTGGGTCGTTTGGGTTTTTGGCTGGGAAACAAGGCCAAACTAATTTCAAACATCCTATAACTAGCGATTGAGCATTTGGTACGAAGTACCAGTACAGTATCAATACCAACACTTCCGGTTATGTACTCATACAGTATGGTACCACCAGTTGTTACCTTCACATACCGGTATCGTACCACACCTAACATTTTCGACACTGTTACCCGATCTTGACGATTTTTGATACTTGTACTTTCGGTATTGGTATTTTTCGGAACTCATCCCTACCTATACCGACACCCCACCCGATATGGTACCTAAAACCCAACCCAACCCAAACCATCAACCAAGAAAAGGAAAAGACATCAAGGAGATGGATCCGTCCAATCCAACAAAATGGTCTAGTGCTGATGAAACACTAGTTAACACTTAGGCTAACTAACTGGGTCGTCTCGTGTGTGGGGTTCAATCTCTTTCTCCACTCGCTGACTACTGGAATCCTACAAAACAGAACACCGTTGACTAGCCACAAGGAGGAGAATAGGGGGGTTCTCCTAATGACCACCCTCCAGCGTAAGAATAACTAATGTTCTAAGGAGAATAGTGTGTGTTGTAGGTGAAATAGAGAGAGAGTAGAATGTTAAACCTGAAGGAGTAGTGTCCTATTTATAGCCGAAGGATGAAGGAGGTGGAGAGGCCTTGCCAACTGCTACCGGGCACCAGCTGTCCGACCAAGAGGAGAATCCTCTTGGTCTCTTTTATTGTGTTCAGAGTAGTGGATGACGTGGCGCACCGTTATTTGTCCAGATAGGAGAATTGTATCAGCAGCTATCGGCCTGTCCTAGGATTGTGTTGCAGGTCCGGGTGGCGTCCGCACATTGGTGACACGTGTTGTCCTTTTTGTCTAGAGGAGCATCTTTGGTGTTACCTGCGATTTCTTTCAGAAGCTTCTAGAAGCTTCTGGATATGCTTTGCTGATGTAGGCGCCATGTTGGTTAAAAGTGGTGTGGTCCCTGCCATGTGTGCATGGACTTGGGACCATACTTCTTCAAGTCCCCCAGTCCAGTGTGCCTTCTAGTTGAGTTTATCATCTAGGAGAGAGTCTAAACTCATAAGGGTTGTAGTTTTGTTACCTTGTTTCCTTTTAGTTTTTGTATCTTAGTGCATGTGTGCAAAGTTAACCTGAAACAGCGCGAGGCGCATGTTAATGGCAAACAAATTTGAGCCAAAACAGTGCAGGGCGCAAGGTGATGGTGAGTAATTTTGAGCCGGAAAGGCGCATGGCGCGTGAAGATGACCTGCGAATTTGAGCCAAAATAGCGCATGACGCATGAAGATGGCTTGCAAGTTTGAGCCAAAATAGCGCATGGCGCGTGAAGATGGCTTGCAAAATTGAGCAAAAATAACGCATGGTGCATGAAGATGGCTTTGCAAAATTGAGCCAAAATAGCGCATGGCGTATGAAGATGGCTTGAAAAATTGAGCCAAAATAGCTCATGGCGCATGAAGATGGCTTGCAAAATTGAGCTAAAATAGCACATGGCGCATGAAGATGGCTTGCAAAATTGAGCCAAAATAGCGCATGGCGCATGAAGATGGCTTGCAAAATTGAGCCAAAATAGCGCATGGGGCACGAAGATTTATTTGGAGATTTCTTCTAAGGGAGGTTTTTTATTTTCATCTTTGTGGAGATTGTGACGTCTGATGTGACTGACGTTCCATCTGAGGTGGCCATCTTGTCGGAGGTGTGAACAGTTACTTTTCCAGGGTGTCAGGCACGTTTTTCGTCGTTGTCAGGCGTGTGACGGCCACGCACCCAAAAGAGGCGGTGTTTCGTCTTCTCTCTCCTGATGTGTCAACACCTGACTAGATGTCTTTCTGCCTTCCTGACAGTCCACTACTCATCGCATTAAATGCGATGGGTATAAATACTAGGCGGTTTCCAACAGATCACCATTTCTATCTCCAATTTCAAATTTCAAACTCCTTTTTCTCTCCAAATCTTCTTCCTAGTTCTTCCTTCATCTCTGTTTTTTTCCTTCGAATATGTCTACCGGTATGAAGTCTGCTGCTACCAGAAAGAAAAAATACAAGCCAAAAAATCATCCAGGTCCGAATCAAGCGGAGATTAACTGGAAAGAAGATGAAATGAACAACTTGGTTCAGAATTTTGGCTTCTCTTCCGACTGGGTAGTCCAGTTCCCAAAACCCAATTCTACTGCACTTGACGCTCCTCCTTGGTATATGACGTTATATGCCGAGTTCTTTCGAGAAGGGAACTTCCGTCTGCCGAGGTCGAAGTTCATCGAAGAGGTGTTGACGTGTTATGGTTTGCATATTTCACAAATAAATACCCTGGGGTTACCTCAACTCACTCACTTTGAGTTTATTTGCCGGGCTAATCGCATTGAACCGACGTTTGAAAAGTTCAACGTCTTTTATTTTGTCACTTATACTGATGGCTTTTATTCTTTCAACTCTCGCACTGGTGGAGTTAAACCTTGTAGCTGGGATCCTCCCAAGAGCCTACATGATTGGAAGCAAAAATTCTTCTACATTCGTCGTGGTGTCATTCCGATTGACATGCACTACCGATCTGAGAGTGAAGGTGTCCCACGGGTGAATGTTTCAATATTCTACACTGAGCAGGATTGGTATACCACATTAACCCGGAAGTTTACTCCGATTGTTCAACTGGAAGAGAGAGCTCTGGTAGCGGTTGGGACGAGAATGTTATGGGCCCCTCAGAACCCTAGGGGCTTTCCAGTCTACGGATACAAAGGGAAAGGTATCACTTTTTAGTTAATCGCTTTGTTATTTGATTTTCCTTTTTTGACTTTTCACATTCCTTTTTGTCATGCAGCAGGGTACAGTTTAATGAACGTTTTTTATCCCAAAGCTGGTGGTGCCATGGTTGTGGCTGTTTACCTGAGGGCAGACCACTGTGGATTGATCAAATAAGGGATAATTTTTTGCCCCCTTCAAGTGAAAGCATGGCGACCTATGCTAACGTTGTTTAGGTGATGATGGTGAAGATGAAACTAACGTTTATCCTACTCCTACTCGAGAGGAGCCTATACTCCTTTCGAGTGAGGAGTCTGCTGGCTCGTATCGGGATCTAATTCAGCGTTCCACGCATGCAGGTCCACAACGAGGAGCTGCTCAAGAACCTGCTGTTGAGGGCGTTGCTACTCCTGTTGTGGATCTACAGGCTGGTGTTGCTAAACAAATGGAGACAAGGAAGAAGAAAAAGGAGGAGATGACCGAGGGAAAAACGGCTGAAGATCCTGTTGCTGAAACACCTCGTAAGCCTCCTTCTAACTCTTCAGCCTTGGACTATGTTTTCGTTTCTGACACCTTATCTGGTTTAGATGCAGGGGTCAAACGAGCGTCTCGTGACCCGGATGATGATGCTACTTTAACGGAGATCATGAAGAACAGGAAAGTTCTTGAAGACAAAAAAGAGAGCTTGATGCGCAAGCTGCTACTGCGTTATCTGAGAAAAAATCAAAATTCATGAAGGAATCAACTACCGCGCCCTCAGAGTCAGAGATCTACTTGGGTGTGTTTAGCAAGAAAACTGGCAATCGTTTGGAAAAAATATTCAAGTCTTCTTCTGCACCACGAGGTAAGATCTCTTCCGTTGTATATATTTTGAGTCTTGTCCAACTTCTTTAGACTTTTTATGGTTTGTTGCAGCATCTTCCAAATCTGCCCGTTCTGGGCCCAAGATCGACATTTCGAAAATTACTCCACCTGCATCTCCTCCTTCCAAGCCTCTTGATTTATCTCCTCCTCGCCCTGACCTGAAGGGGAAAGGTAAAGAGGATGACGTTGAGGTTGACCAGTCGGAGAGGGTGGTTGAGAATGTTGCTGCTGGAGCCGAAAGGGTTGATGTGCATGCAGAGGGTGTGGAAACCGAGTAGGAATCAAGTGAAGCTACTCCTCCAGGCACGGTGTATACTAAACGCGTGCACGGTTCTAGAGGTGGTGGTGCTTCTTGCAACCGGCAGGGTCCGGAATTTCAACGAGTTGAAGGTGGGTCCTGGACAACCCACAACCCAGCATGTGATGATCTTCCGCATACTCCTCACTTGACTTTGACCCAGGGCTCCAGGATGGATAATCTCCCGAATTGTCACGAGTTTTACTCCTTGTCTCCCCCCACGGGCTGAGAGACTTTTCTAAAAGAATCGCCACCGCATGGATCTTTTAGATGATCATATTCATGCTGGGGTGAACTTCTATGCCATAACCCAGGAGATTGTGAGGGAGTGGCAGGCAATGGGGGAGGACACAATGGAGTTTGAAGCTGCTAAGAGGGAGTTTATTGCTGAGCGGGAAGCATTTAATGCTGAAAAGAAAGGTCTGTTGTGGAGGGTTGCGAATGGTGAAGAGAAACTTGCCAAAGAAAAGTAATTCAATGCTGATCGCCAAAAGGAATGGGAAGCTGCTTGTCAAAGGACCAACCAGCAGCTGAAGGTTGCCCGTGATGAAATTGTTAGATTAAAGGGCGGAAGACCAAACAAAGTGATGAGCACGAACGTGCAGTTTCTGTTTATCAGAAAAGAGAAAACGAGTATGAACACCGGATTGCTAGTTTGGAGAAGGCTGTTTCCGAGAAGATGGCTGAAAGCAAAGCTTCAGAAATCTTGGCTTAAGAAATTAGTGCTTATTGCAAGTGGCTACTTGCGCGCGGTGTTCCCTTGGTATGCTCCCTTGTTATTCTGATTTTTCCTTATGTCTTTTCTTATGTTGTATTCTTCTTCGTGTGGTCTTTGTAGATTGCTAATCGAATCGTTAAGTCAGATGAATTAGAAAAATATATGTTTGAACTGGGTGAAGCCGCTTTTTACAGTGGACGTAAAGAAGGTTATGGTGAAGGGAGAGCAGTTGTTGCAGCCAATGAAAAGGTGGATCACTTTGAGCTTTACAAGGTGGACTGCTCAGCTCATTATGCCGTCAAGCGCCAAGAGTATGAGTTTCTTGAGTTTGCCATTGTTAGAGCTGTTGAAAAACTGTCCAGGAAAGGGGCTGCTGTTGAGACCCTTAAGAAAGTGCTTGGGGATCAGGATGCGGAGACTGAGGATGCTGGACCAAGCCACCAAGTCTGATTATGTTGAATTTCCGGCTTGTATGCCGTGTATGGGCCGGTTGGCCTTGTAACTCTTAGATAATTTGGTACCTATTTTGTGTTTGTAAACAATATGCCCCGTAGGTGTTGTGTTTGTTGGTACATTATCACAATTTTGTTTGCCATGCAATGCCAACTTTAGGTTGTTAATTTGCTTGAGTGAATTTTGTTTTAGTTACAATATGTGCATATTTTCAATTGCGTTGATCAGGTGTTGCGAATGAATGACGACTGTGACAGGTTATTGTGTGTTGGTCTCCTTGGCTTTGCGCTTTGTTGTGCCAAGCTCAAGTGACTCTACAATGTTTGTTTTGTCGTTATGCCCATTATTTGTTCGCGTGCCCGAAATGTACGAAGTGATCATTAGAAGGTTATTGTGTTTTATTGACCCGGCTGTGCACTTAGTGGTGATCAGCCTTGGAGGTCTACAATGTTTGTTTTACCTTGTCTACGATGCTTTCGTGTATTTATGGGTACGAAGTAATAGTTGGCTGACAGGTTTTTATTGCGTATATTCGACCCGGCTGTGCACTTAGTCGTGACAAGCCTTGGAGGTCTACAATGTTTTCTGTCGTTAAGCCATCGATGTTTTCATGTATACCCCAAAGTAATATATGCAGTTGTAACAAAAATCCACAAAAGATAGGATAACCAACACTTCTTGTATTAAAGATGATTGTCTGGGGCGCGCGGCCATATATTAAAAGGAAACATCATTAGCCGATTACATGTAACATTTTGTTAACTGTTGGGCATTCCAAGTCCTGGGGACTTCTTTGTTTTCTAGTGTGCGCAACTTGTATGCTCCTTTTCCTAGGACCTTGTCAACGACGTAAGGTCCTTCCCATTTTGGAGCTAATTTTCCTGGTTTTTTAGCATTAGATGCCTCATTGTCTCTAAAGACATTGTCCCTAGGGTTAAAGGTGCAGACTCGAACCTTGCTATTGTAGTACTTTTCCAACTTGGATTTGTACTTTGCTTCGTTTATTGCTGCCATTTTCCTCCTTTCCTCTAGAAGGTCCAGATCTAGCCTTCTCTGCTCTTCATTGTTGATGGAGTTCATTGACAACATTCTTGGGGATGGCAACCCGAGTTCTGCAGGTATCACTGCTTCAGACCCGTATACTAGACTGAACGGGGTTTCTCCATTACTTGTCTTTGGCATTGTCTTGTGGGCCCATAAGATACTGGGTAATTCATCAACCCAGCCCCTTCGTTGAGTACCAAGCCTTGCTTTTATACTATCAACAATGCTTTTGTTTACTGCCTCCACTTGACCGTTCCCCTGTGGGTATGCCAGAGAAGAGAATGTATGCTCAATGTTTAGTTCTTTGAAC
The DNA here is from genome assembly GCF_002127325.2 of Helianthus annuus. Taxonomy (NCBI): domain Eukaryota; kingdom Viridiplantae; phylum Streptophyta; class Magnoliopsida; order Asterales; family Asteraceae; genus Helianthus; species Helianthus annuus. Next base: position 84,563,406 of record NC_035449.2, read on the forward strand.
CAATTATGGAGGTCTTCAGCAGCAAAGTTCGTTCCATTGTCAGTTATGATCCTCAAAGGTAAGCCAAAGCGACAGATTATCTGTTCCCATATGAACCTTCGAACCACCATAGATGTGGTTGATGCTAATGCCTTCGCTTTCACCCATTTGGTAAAATAGTCAACGAAGACTATGATAAATTTTGCAGCTCCTGGGGCTTCCGGGAAAGGACCTACCATGTCTATTCCCCACTGTTGGAACGGCCATGCTGTTGTGACAGGGACTAGTTCGTTCTTAGGGCGCATGGTTTTTGGTGCATGCCTCTGGAATCCACTGCACTTCCTCAAGACTTTGATTGCATCTAAATGCACTCCTAGCCAGTAATAGCCTGCATTCAACACTTTTGCCATTACCATTCTTGGACCAGCATGAATGCCACAAATCCCTTCATGCACCTCGCGGATTAAATAGTTGGCATCTTCTGGGTCTACGCAATGTAGCAGTGGTCCAAGGTATGACCTCCTGTATTGGATGCCATCGGACATTTGGTAGTGCTCTGACTTGTATTATATTTTTCTTGCTTCCGCCTTGTTCTCAGGTAAGATTCCAGATTGGAGGTACATGATGATTGGTGTCATCTTGGATGTTGATCTCAGTTAGATGACGTTAACTTGCCTCAATGGAACTGACGGGTTGCTCAGTACTTCGATGCGCACGTCTTTAGCTAAGTGTTGAAAACTGGTCGATGGAAGTTTGCTCAGTGCGTCTGCAGGCTTGTTTTCACTTCTATTGATGTGATGTATCTTGAAGGAATCAAAACTTTGAAGCAAAGTTTTTGCTTGCTCTAAGTACAATGCCATGACATCTCCTTTTGCGTCATATTGCCCGTTGATCTGACCAGCTACGAGCATTGAATCAACATGTGCTTCTATGTGTTTGACCCCCATTTTAATTGCTAGTCGTAGTCCGAAAAGAAAAGCTTCATATTCTGCCTCGTTGTTCGTGCTTTTGAAGTCTAAACGAATAGCGTATGTGAATTCATGCTTTTCTAGGCTTACCAACCTTAGGCCTGCCCCTGGTCCATCCTCGTTGGATGTGCAATCTGTATACAACAGCCATGGTTCTTCAAAATGTTGTTTTTTTGCTTTCTCCATCGCTTTGCATTCTCTATCTTTGTCGTCAGAAACTTCTATGGGGAAATCAGCTAGCACCTGACCTTTAATTGCTGGCCTTGGTCTAAAAACCACGTTATGGCCTCCCAATTCAATGGCCCACTTTGCTAACCTTCCTGATATTTCTGTTCTTGCTAGAATATTATCAATGTTGTAATTTGTTAGAACGTGAATGACATGATTGGCGAAATACCTGCGTAACCTTCTAGATGCATAGATCAGTGCTAGGTCCAGCTTTTCTATGATAGAATATCTTGATACTGGGTCATTCAAAGTGTGGCTGACGTAATACACTAGTGTTTGTACGCCTTGTCGATCGACCAAAAGAACTGCCTCCACTACTTTCTCCGATGCTGATAGGTACAAGATCAATGGCTCACCTTTCGTTGGGGCTGTTAGCGTTGGTAGAGGGATCAGACAGTCTTTCATTTCCCTGAATGCAAGCTCTGCTTCTGGAGTCCACAGGAACTGGTTTTTCTTTACACAATTACGAAGGGTTTTGATAAATGGGAATGACTTTGTTGCATGATTGGCGAGGAAGCGGTTTAGTGCGGCTAAATGTCCTGCCAATTTTTGCATTTCTTTTATCATGGATGGGGAAGGCATTCATTCTATTGGTTGCACTTTTTCGGGATTGATCTTGAACCCATCTTTGGTGACGATGAAACCCAGGAATTTTCCTTCCTCCATTCCAAAGGAACACTTCGCTGGGTTCAGCTTGATGTTTACCCCTCGCAACGTGTCAAATGTGTTATGAATGTTTACTAGCATCAAATCTTCCTCCTTACTCATGATGACTAGGTCATCCATGTAGACTTCAATGTATTTTCCGATGTCGTCACTAAATGTTTCATTCATTAACCTTTGATATATTGCCCCTGCATTCTTTAATGTCACACCCCGACCACGTAAAACAACAAAACGTGGCGGAAACGTCGGGGAGTGTTGTAACAGAATCATTGTTTCACAACCATGGATCGAATAGTTTTGTTTTATTGAATTATTGAACTAAATGTTTTGATACAAATTAGATAAATACAACTATTATCTTTCAAGTTTTAAAGTCGCTAAGGCCTTGTCCATTCCTATGTGAGAGTACACAGATATCATCATCAAGCATCATCAACTATTGTACCTGAAACACATGTGAAAATAGGTACGTCAGCATAAAAATGCCGGCGAGTACATAGGTTTTGTATGAGTTTCAGATTCATGGCTCGTTTTACATATTGTAATACTTATTTAAAAACCTTGTTTTGAAAAGTATAGTATTGCGACATAAATAACCAACTCAAATCAAATTGGTTATAATTTATAAAAATCTCGTAACCATGATTCTTAACCCAAAAACATTTGTTTAATTAAATCCAGATTTGTAAATCGTTTATGGAATAAAACTCGAATAGTATAATATATTGTTGGAAAACCTTGTATTACAACTTTGTTTTATTTACCATTGCCCAAGTGATCTAGATAACACAACGATATATAATGTATTAAAAGCACTTATATATAGGAAGTACCAGCGGCGTATCCACCATGCTTTTAACACATTATACCCGCCCCGTTACCTAATCACTTCCCTATCCCATTGGTTCAAACAGGTTTCAACGGTTCATGTCAATCAATGGTTACAAACGGTTCACATAGTCAAGTAGTCACAAACGGTTCATATAGTCCAACGGTTCATCTAGTCAACGGTTGCAAACGGTTAACATAAGCAACGGTTACTAACGGTTCACATAGTCAAATGATTACAAACGGTTCACATGATCAAATGGTTACAACGGTTCAAATGATCAAATGGTTACAACGGTTCAAAATGTAAAACAATGTGTCCATATGCTGGATGAGCATATGCGACAAAATGTAGTATATGGAAATCAATGTGCTAGCATGTTAAGTGAACATACATAGCAAAACATAATGAAATCGTGTACTAATAATGTACTATTGAACATAGTAAGCATATGATATAAAAACATGGGAAACATGAAAGTATCAAGTAGGCACATGTGTTCCACCCCAAAACAGTTTGAAAACAGTAAAAGAGGGGACTATGTACTCACCTAAGGGTGCTTAGAAGTCTTGAACAACAACCAAGCAAAGCTAGAGTGATCAGGGAATCAAACGGCACCCTATATAGGTAACTATGTAAATAACCGGACCTAAATCGGGAGATAGGATAGAATGAGGTTCTATAAATCAAACGAGTAATTAAACTCGTATGGTATGATTTAATAGACCCTACATTCTGATTGAAAGGCCTACCTAAATGCTTTTGACCCGTTCCGACCCATTATGGTAACATAAGTCACTATAAGGCGTCGTTAGCGTAGAACTATGTTCGGATGGTAATCTATGTGCTATGTCAAGTCTTACATGCCCAATTATCCCTAAACATGTTACTAAATCAAATTACTTGTCAAAAATATGTTCACATAGGCAAAATACGGATTTTAGCTTCAAAAGGGCATTTTGGTCATTTCCTATGGGCATACAAGCTAACTAGCAAATGACTAACAAATCCTATGTGATCATAAGGTATAACCTCAGTGGTTATTCCCTATGCAACTATGATCACTAACTAAGCTTGGTCCGATCCTAAAGATCGACCAAACGGGTCGGGTTCGAAAGGCTAAGCGGTTGTTTAGACCGCTTACCTTACGACCCTAAACAAGCACTAAACTACTAGTGTCGAGTTAAACATGTCAAAACATGTTTAACCTACTGATTTGGTATCAAAACAAGGTGTTTTGATACGCTAAAGTAGTTCCGTTGCAAAATGCGTGCTAAAACGCATTTTGACCGAAACTTTGACTCGACACTACAACTAGCTAACGTGGTAATTAGCGGTTATAATCACGAAGGATTATAACTATCGTGATTACAATCACGTTTCAAAGTTCAATTGAACTTTGACTTGACCAGTTGATGGTCAAAACCGAAAGTCAAATTGTTGGCCATACGTTTGACTTTCTGCACTACATAAGGAAAAAGCCATAAAAAGAATGAAAGAATGCTCACTAAGGGTCCTTGCTATCTTTTCAACAAGAAGACAAAGTCCCAAATCAGCTTAGAAAGCTTCCAAGCAGATGTAGAGAGGAGAGAATGAGAATGAGCAAAGAATGGAGTGAAAGGCCTTGCTATTTATAGTTGTGGTGATGCTCTAGGATCATTACAAGTGGTTTTCTTGGTCATTAAGCATTAAATCACAACCATACATGTGTTTAGGGACAGCTAGCATGCCTTGGAGAAGTGTTAACTTGGTCACCACACAAAGGAATTGCAAGAAAAGCCCCTGAATTTACAAACTGTTGCTGAAAATAATGTTTCTGCCCAGATGTGATCGTCGCGTAGCGCGACCACAAAGCCTTATGGCTGTCGCGCAGCGCGACGGTGTAGGCTGAACTTTCAAAGTTTGGCAGAAATGGTCCCTGCACGTGTTTAAGCTTGTTTTTGACGTTTTTAACCTCCGTAAAGTCATTTTCAAGGCTCCACAAGGTCGTTAAAGTGTAGGGGACCTGAAATATGCTCGAAAACATATCGGATGTCGGTTCGTTTGGTCGTACGGCCACGTTGTTTGGTTATTTACGACGAAACTCGAACGGACGCGAAAACGATCCAAATTACGCGACGAATGGAATTTTTGCATGCCGATTACTAAAATAAAAATATTTTAGTGCGTACAAAAATTTTGGATGTTCAGATATGGCCAGAACGTAAGATATGCGCGAAAATGCAAACTTACGCCGTTTTTGACACTTTTAGTCCCTGTAAGATCATGTAAGCATGTTTTCGCACACCGAACCTATCAAAGCTTATTTCTAAGCCATGTTTAGGTTATATATGGTATGTTTAACTTATGATCAAGTTCCGGACTATAAGTTGCCTTATGAAACGGCAGACTTTTGCAAGTTGACGCAAATAGTCCCTGTAAGCGAATAAACTTGATTTCGGCATACCAAACCATCCAAAACTTATTTCTAAGTTATGTAAAGGTTATTTAAGGTATGTTAAGCCTATGTCACTATTCCAGAGTGTTTGTTGCATTAAACTGGTTATATTTACGCATCAGATCGTGCATAACCTTCCAGAAAGCGACTTAAAGCCCGAAATCGAACAAGAATTGATATGTGCAAATGATACACATATTTTCACAATTCCCAAGTATGAAATACAAAATTTCATTGGTTTGGCATTTGTTTGACGGTCACAGTGACACAGGTGTCACATTTAATCTAAAGAGCATTTTTTTTGTAACAATACAGCCCTGTTGGTGTGCGGAATGTTGTCTTGTCTCATCTTGGATTGCCATCTGCACTTGATGGTATCCCTTGTAACAGTCGAGAAAATATTTCCATCAGAAAGATGCCAGTGAATCGATCTTCTCATCGATCTCAGGTAAAGCGTAAGAATCGTGCGGGCAAGCCTTGTTCAGATCTTTGTAATCCACACACATTCTCCAGCCGCCATTTCCTTTTGGCACCATTAGTGGACTGGCTACCCAGGTTTGGTATCGCACTTCTCTGATGATGCCGGTGTTGAGCAGCTCTATGATTTGTTCTTGCATGGCTTCATGTTTTAGGTCTCCTAAGTGGCGCTTGGTGTGAAATACCTCATAAAATCATGTCCAATGATGTAATGACATGTGTAATAAACACTAATGAGGTCAAACATTGAATTTAAGGGACTAATTTTTCAAAAAATCGAAAAAATTTGATTATGAAAGGATAGGAAGTGTTAACATACCAAGAAATAGTTTCTAAATAACCTCGTACGGTATTTATAAGTTTGCGTAATGAAGGGTTAAAAGCGTCAACATGTAAATTCTTACATCTGAGTGACCTTTTAACAAACCAGGAGCTTCATGATATTCGATTATACTCTTGGGAATGCAAACATTGGCCGTCTAAAGTTTTTATGCCTATAAGTAAAGTTACGCGCAACGTTGCAAGTTAGAAAGACTAAAAGTGTCAATATGTTTAATTATACCTCTGAATGACCTTTTAGCGAACCCGAAGCATCGTGATGTTTAATAATACTCACAAGAATGCCTAATATGGATTAGATGAGGCTTCGATGCTATTAAACGATGATATGCGCAAGTTTGCGCATTAGAGGGACCTAAAGCGTCAACTTTTGAATCTACGCCTTTTGGTGACCATTTAAGTGATCGAAAGCATAGCAATAATTAAACTCATGCTTGAATGCCCATTATGGGCTATGGAAGACTTGGATGTCGTTAGGCGACATTTCGCGCTACTTTGCGCAATTAAAGGACTATTTGCGTCAAACTGCAAAAGTATGGCGATTCGTATGGTAAGGGACCTTCCGGAATATGACCGTAAGTTAAACATACCCTAAATATCCCTTGCATAGCTTAGAAATAGGCTTAGAGGTGTTTCGTGTGCAAAAATAAACTTTTAAGTCAAGCAGGGACTAAAAGTGTCAAAAAGTGCACAAGTTTGCATTTTCGCGCATATCTTACATTCTGGATATATCCGGACATCCAAAAATTTATGTAACCATTAAAATATTTTATTTTAGTGATCGGCATGATAAAATTCCATTCGTCGCGTAATTTGGGTCGTTTTTCGAGTCCATTCGTGTTTCGTCGTAATTAGACGAATAACGTGACCGTACGACCAAACGAACCGACATCCGTGATATTTTTGAGCAAGTTTTTATGTTCCCTATGTTTAGGCATCATTGTAGAGCCTTGATAATGGCTTATCGAGCCCTAAACGTGTCAAAAAGGGCCTTATATGCTAACAGGGACCATTTCTACAATTATTGGAAAGTGTTGTTGCTGGTCTGGGTACTAGGCGGGCCGCGTAAGACTCCCTATGAGTCTACGCGGGCCGTGTAAGTCCATCAGAGCTGCAAAACAACTTTAAACTTTCAGCAGCTGGGTTTTCTTGTTTGCACATGGTTTTAATCAAACCTATGGGCCATTTTTGGGCACCCATAGTATTAGAAATTAGGGGGTAAGATGTGTACGGTCCAGATCAAGGCCCGTTTATCAAGAAACGATCCTAACGGTTCTCAAAAACCTATATATACCCCCTTGATCTTGGCTTTCATTTGCACCTCATTTCATTTCTGCTTGCTCTCTAAATTCTTGGAGAATCTTGAGCTTCTTGAGAACCTCCTTCTGTCCATTGGACCTCTTGTAAGTGTCCTTTTGTGCTTAGTTTAATTTGTTTAGCGTTTATAGCCGAAAAGTCATGCGTTTTCGATAAATGCTTTGACTATTAAACGGTTGATCCATTGTTCGCAACGAACATGGCTACGTGACCATAATTAGGTAGGTGTTAAACCCTCAAAATGGCACCTCCTAATTACCACGTTTACCTAGTTAAATTATCGGGTCAAATAAAAGTCAAATGGGTTAGTTTTAAATAAAATTCATAACTATTAATATAGAAGCCTTAAAATCAGTTTTCTCACTTTAATAACTTGGTAAATATTAGTTGAACATGTCTAAGCATGTTCAACCCGACAATTCTAAGTTTAGGCTCGGTTCGCAACCGAAAGTCGAAAAATTAGACTTTTGCTTTTACTTTCAGTTCTGACCCGATTTACCTTAGTTTAGACATGCCTTAAAATCCCATTAGGACCAGGTTATAGGTTAGTGTAACCCTCTGAGGTTATACAACTTGGTTCCTTAGTTATCCTATTCATTTGCATGTTTCCTTTATATGCTTAGATGTTGACCATTATGCCCTTTTGACCTTAAAACGAGATTTTTTGAAAATGTGAGAGGATAGAAACCTTTATTACTGAATTATAAACTTATCCCTTAAATTTGACATCAGTTTGAGGTCTAGATTAGGAGTTATGCTCATTAGCGTAAATGAAAAGCTTTTTATTAATTAAACGGCATAATTAGCATATAGCCTAGTTAAACTCAAATTTGGATATCAAACTTTTTTCCTACTGATGTAAAATAATATTTTGGGATTTTTGAAGATTTTTATTTATTTTTAGGCTGAGCATAACATAGGGTTAGCTTTGATTCGGTAAGTGTCGGTTTTGCCCTTTTGGCCTATTAAATGAGTTTTACATAACATTTTGATACCAAACTTTTTACTATTGATTTTATATGATAAATAAAACATTTTAAGCTTTCTGGAATGATAAAAATATCAGCTTTTCTTATAAAACCCGGAAATCGCTTAAAATCGCCTTTTTACGGGTTTTTAACGCATAGTATAAGTTAAAACTATTTTTAACCTATAAGGTTTGATTCCTACTGATGTTTCAAGTAAATTTTCATAATTAAACAGTACACAAAAGTTTTAAACTCAGAATTCTAATTTTGACCTTTAAAGCTTATGTGAAATTACCAAAATGCCCCTACGGTGCATAGTTTGGTTATAATTAATAAATTTCACATATATACAATACCATAATGATATAACTTATTAAAGTAAGTATTTTTACTGAGTATATCATACCTGAAACTCAGATTTATATTTAAACTCTTTTAAAGTTTTAAAATGACCAAAATACCCCTACGGGGAATAATTTGAGTTAAATTAGTTTTGGGCATAATGGAAGGTATTCTACTGGTATCACAACATATTTAAGGCATATTAACTTAGGAAACCTGTTCATGATTCATTTGGTTACCCGCTACGCACTTCTCGCGTTCGGATCAGTTTATGTAACTAGTTTGCATAAAGTAGCCGAAACGGGTCAAACCTTATCATTTTTGTCTCAAAATCCAGAATGTTTTTAGTTTACCCATACTAAATAAGTATACAAACTTTTCGGGTCTAAACCACATTACAATCCGGTCTTCGCTTAATCTAGCGTTCGAACCGTATATCCTCCTTTAAAACTAGCCGGTCTAAGCATAGGCTTAATTAAGACCAGTTATGAATCTAATAGGTTACTAAAAACCTTCATTCCAGATTTAGGAGCCTAGTAAAAGTAATCTGCATTTGCTGATTGAATACGGTTGAGATAAATTGAATAATTTTCTCAGGTAAATACTTTTAACTTATTTTCCCTATACGGGCTTGGGGTACAGTATATAAAATACCGCTTAGGGGATTGAATTTTTGATTGTATGAAGGTTAATTTATTGATATGACCCGTTTAAATTGTTTTGTTTGCTTAAAGCCTTTGGGGGGTTAATGACCATGTCCCGGATATCCTTGGCATCATTCATAGAAATGGCCAAGACCTAAGCACAGGGTGTAGGCATACACCCGCCAGTGCATATATAAATAAAAAGGTATAACCGCCGGTTTCAAGAATAACTCACCGCGGGACTATATCATGTGGTGTGTCTATTAATCTTTAACCCGTTGTCAACCTGAGCTACTGAACGTATAAGAAACGTGTAATTCTTTTACAAGTTTATATATAAATAATTATCCCAAGTTATAAAAAATTTTGTGCCATGTGCATTCAAATCAATTTTCTTAAACATTTTCAAAATGAGTCAGTTAAATTGTATTTACCAGTGTAAACTGACGTATTTTCCCAAAAAGGCTAAGTGCAGGTACTAATCGGAATAGGCTGGCTACTCCTAGCATCAATAAAGAGTCTTGCAAGCTTAGATGTTAAAATCTGTTGAACAATTATCTTTTATTGATCCGCCTGTGGATCCTTTACATTCCGTTTGTAATACTTGATATTACTTTATATCGGTTTGTAATATATTCACCTTTTGCTTATGCTGTGCATTAAATTGTATTGTTTGACTATGATGATATACACTACGTCACGATTACTCCCCACCGGGCCCACCGGTAATACGTGGAAATATCGGGGTGTGACAGGTTGGTATCAGAGCCAACGTTTGAGTGAATTAAACACTAGCCTTTGGTGTTTAATCTTAAATGACACAGCAGCACATTCCTTAGACCTCCTGAGTCTAGACTTAACGTTGGAATACTCTCATCTCTATTCGGAGAAATATTGCTTTCAACTCTATATATTTTTAATAGAGTTAATAGCCAAAATGGTCCCTGAGGTTTGCTCACTTTTGCCACTTTAGTCCAAAATCTAAAATTTTTAAATCTGGGTCCCTGAGGTTTGCATTTTGTTGCCATTTTGGTCCAAAAATCAAATCAGGTCAGATTTTCAAAAAAAAAACACTGCTATTTTGTCATTTTCTTCAGGGGCAAAATTGTCATTTTCATAAAAAAAACTTGTGTCTTTCTCTTCTCTCTCTCTTTATCTGCAGATTGTCCAAAAGAATCTAAACTTACAAAGTCACCCAATCATCCAAAAGTCATCTCTATACTTTCCTTGTATTTTCCTTCTTTCTCTGGACATATATAGAGACAGTCACTACCAAATCACAAGAAGTTACAGGCAACAAGAAAGAGATGCAAAAATGGAATGCCGAAAACTCGAGTTGACGGATATTCAAAAGGAAAGTTTATGCTAATGGTTCTGATCTGGCTGTACATATCCATAATCAACCCAATTCTTCACTCAACCACAAACCCCCCCCCATCAATCTCTGCATATTTCACCAACACCACCTCCTCCACCACAATCACCACAGACTAAAGATAGAGCAGCTTGCGGCCACTCATTCAACATTCGATTCACAAAAATCATCATCGATTTTCACAGATTTGGTAAAATTTGAGAGGAAAACGAAATCGAAAAACCTTTCAGTGAAGCTTTGCGGTGAAACGTCCAGTGATTGTGAGTCTGTGACGGTTTTGGATAGGTGGAAACCTCCGATTTTGGTGGCTCTTGGTGGTGTTGTACAGGAGAGAGAGGGGGATGCCGGCGGGTTGGTGTGGTGTTCTTGAGAGAGAGAGAGAGAGAGAGAGATAGAGAGAGAGAGAGAGAGAGGGGGGGTCTGGTGTGTTGGTGGAGGGTGGAGGGTGGTGGAACATGTGGTGACGGCGGCGTTTGGTGGAGGTGGAGCAAATAACAAAAGGGCAGCCACAGTTCGATGGCTGATGTCCTTTGTAAGGCGCTAATTCCATGGTTGACACTTCGATTTAGGGTTTGAAGAAGAGGTATGAACCACCATCAGATCAGAACGCAGAGGCACTTCAATTTAAAAGGTTTTAGAGAGAGAGAGAGAGAGAGAGATGATGGCAGTGGGATGGTGGTGTTGGCGGCAGTAGGATAGTGTTGGTGGGGTTGGTGGTGGGGATGCGGTGGTGGGGTTGGTGGTGGGGGTGGTGGTGGGGATGATGCGGTGGTGGGGATGATGCGGTGGTGGGGATGGTTGTGTTTTAGTGAGAGAGAGAGAACTGAGAGAGAGAGACTTGAACAGGTGGTTTGTTACAAAGAAGAAGAAGGATTTTTATTCAAGAGAGAGAGGTAAAATGACTAAAATACCCCTGAGCATAAAGACAAAATAGCATGTTTTTTTTTTAAAATCTGACCTGATTTGATTTTTGGACCAAAATGGCAACAAAATGCAAACCTCAGGGACCCAGATTTAAAAATTTTGGATTTTGGACTAAAGTAGCAAAAGTGAGCAAACCTCAGGGACTATTTTGGCTATTAACTCATTTTTAATATGTCGCCAAGCAAAGAAGCCGTAATGGAAATTCTCCCCATCCGAAGCCTAGGAATGCGGAGCTTTGTACTGCGACTAGGACAAACGTGCAACCAAGGAGAAAACATTCAGAAATAAAATGAAGAAAAAACTCCTTTTGCTGAAATTCGTTTCCTTAGTAAGTCATTATAAGGGCATACTTATCTTTCAGTCCCTTCATGGACAACATCATTTCTTTCAAGTCCCGTTTAGGGCAATTCTGTACCTATTTTAAAAATCATTGGAATGTTTTATCTAAATTTTATTTATATCATTGTATATGAACATAAAATATGAAATACTAACATTCCTTTTATAAGATCTACCATTATAATAAAATGGCAAAATCTAAAAAGGACAAGACCTAGCCCATGTGTCATTTTAAGACAGGGCCAAGATGGTAGTTCCTCAATTAAATTCATATCCTTATTAACATCTCAATTTAGGATTGTTTTGCGTTAAACATTAAAAAGAATCTTAAAGGTAAACCTAGCCTATATGTCATTTCAGACAAGGCCAAGATGGTAGAACCTATTCAAAAGATTCAAATCCTTGTTAACATCTGTAAACATGTTAACATTCCTGGCAAATGTGATTCGATAAAATCGCATAAATCATCCTTATACTGGATTCTCCCGAAATCCTTTCTTATTTTGTGAATTAAGCATCCATTAGGGATGTAATGCTTACACGCCATATTTATTGTCATACAAGACAAAAGACAGTCGTAGCCTATAACTCCCTATTAAGAAAAGGCAATGAACGACGTTCAAGCCTAAATACCTTGATTCTACAAAATCATGGTTTATAATTTAAAGTTGCCCTTGTGACTTGGCCTTTTTGTGCCATAGTTGTATTTTAAATAAATTTAGGATAATTATAATGAAAATCGTGAATAAAATAAATATCATTCCTTTCCTACCAGTATACATATTAAAAAGAATCTTAGACGGTATAACCTAGCTTGAATGTCATAAAAACCTAGCTATGATGGTAAGACCTGTTTAAAAGAGATTCAGATCCTTGTTAACATCTGAAAACATGTTAACACTCCTGACAACAGTGATGCGATAAAATCACACTTGTCATCTTTATATTAGGAATTTTCCAAACCCCTTATTTAGCATAAATGATTAATAGGAATCATGGCTAATAAACGTCGATCATGATGCATACATCAAAACATTCATTTGAAATGTATGCCTACGGGAAAAGATATGTACATAGAAAAGATAGTATTATTTCATAACTTCTTGTCAAGACAAAGAACTGTGAAATTTTCCGACCCGAAGGATCATTGATTATGTTTTAAAATTTCCCTAGTGACAAGGCCTCTGTGCCATCAAAAGTCCTTTGGAACAAGCCCTTGTGCTATACAAAGTGTCGGTACGACATTGACAGTCGTGACTTATGTCCCCTGTCTAATAAATATGAAGGATTATATTCCGTCTAAACGCCAAGGATGGTTTATTTTAAAACCTAGGCAAAACATAATCATAATAAATTTTATACTATCTATTGGCCTATATGGTTTATTTACACCATGGCTATTTAATCATCAATTCGACAATTCACTATATAATAAACAAATTATTACTACTTGGTCTGTAGCCTTCAAAGCTTCACCATGGCTGACTCCTCTGAAGCTCACAATCATCCAGTCAATCAGAATGATAATGCAAGACTGAACTTAACGGGCACCGAGTTACAGGCTATGTTGGATACAGCCTTAAACAAAGCCGTGGACCGAGTATTAAAGAATCATAAGCGAAAGTGCGATAATACCCCAAATAAGGGTTACAAAAAGGGTAAGGCCGGTTCAAACCAGTCCAAGCCAAATGAGGCAAAACCCAAATGTAAAACCTGCGGGAAGCAGCACTTCGGAAAATGCTTCCGTGAACAGACCAGGGGATGTGGCATCTGTAAGGAAATGGATCACAAGACTCATGAATGCAAGGACTTGAAGGACAACCAGCAGTCAGGTGAAAGACCAGATGTAAAACCTGTAGGAAATACCACCTCGGGAAATGCAGATTTGAATTTCAGCCTCTACTTTGTGGAGTCTGCAAGTCCAAGGAGCATGAGACCTTGGATTGCAAGAAGTTGGAAGATGCGACCTGTTATGGTTGTGGCGAGAAAGGGCACATAAAGACCCGCTGCCCAAAGAAGGCGACTAAAGGGAAATGCACTTTAGAGTCACAAGCTAAGCCATGTGGAATCTGTAATAAAAAGGGCACAAAACTTTGGAATGCCAAGACATAAAGGACGCAACCTGCTATGGTTGTAATGAAATAGGGCACATCAAAACTAATTTCCCAAATAAAACCAAGAAGCCTGGAGAGGCTAAGAAGACCAAAGCTGGAGTCTTTCAAATGAATGCTCAAGAGGCCGTTCAAGATAACAATGTCACAACAGGTACTTTCCTGATCAATGACGTTTATGCTAGAGTATTATTTAATTCAGGTGCAGATAAGTCTTTCGTAGACAGTAGATTTTGTAAATTATTAAATCTGCCTGTTAAAACTCTAAGCGTTAAGTGTGAAGTAGAATTGGCCGATGGTACCTCAGAGACTGCTTTAGTAATATTAGATGGATGTTTTATATCCATTAGGAATCATTCTTTTCCGATGTCCTTGTTTCCGTTAAAATAAGAGGGATTCCATATAGTGATAGAAATGGATTGGTCATCTTGTAACCAAGCCCATACTGTGTGTAATAAGAAGCAAGTAGTTATCAAGACTCCTTATGGTGAGCCCTTAACAATTCAAGGAGACACATGGTACGGATTGCCTAAGCACTTGTTGAATTTGGTATTTAATACCAAAGCTTTGAGTATGGAAAACTCAGGAGAGACAAACTAAAGTCGCGATGCTAGAGATGCGACAAATGTTAATGGTGCATCAAATGTGAACCTCAATGTTAATGGAGTTAATCTCCAAAACTGTAATTAACGCAGTCGTTAGGAAGGCTACGAGAAAAGTCATGAAAAGGTTCAAGAAGCCGAATGCTGCTTGCTCTAAAACACATGTCGTTGCTCATGAGAAGAGCTTTATTCAAACTTCATATGCAAAGAATAAACTAAACAAAATCACATATCGCAAGGAGCCCCATTCCTTTTTAGGATGTACGTAAAAGTACTTCGTCTCTTGTAAGTCAAGAGACTTCAATAGTAAAAAGGGGCCATCGATTGCAGGAAATTGTTGGATGAAGTAGAAACCATTAGGTGTATCTGCGGTTATGCTGGAAAGGACACGGTGAGGTATGCATCACAGTCATTCGATGGCAATACCTTTAATTAGTGAGAACATTAATGAAGTCCACAAGAAAGATCCTCTTATACAATATGGGATGGTCCAATTTTTAAGGACCTTATTAGAACAACCTATTATCTGCTTCACAAAATGGAAAAAGATGGAATAAAAATTTTCTGACTCTTGCCATAAAAGTTCTAGACTGTCGACAGTATGTTACAAATTTTAATTCATTGGCTGAGATAGTACCCTATTCCATTTACACAAAATCTAACCTTAATGCATATAATTATTGGTGGTTAGCAACGGTAATAAGAGGGCACATTAAGGTTTCAAAGCCTGCTTATTATAAATCCATTATGGGTCTACCTCAGCTACTCACGTTATATAGATTAAGAAACAACCAGTCAAAGCTGAGTCTTCCCTAAAAATTTGTCAAATATTTTACAGCTAAGTTTAAAAGGATTAAGAATGGAGGCATTTAACCCTCCTCATGAATGATTAGAGGCAGTTCGCATTAATAATGACACCAGATAAATCCCTTATTGTGATTTTATTGCTAGGAGTTACGTTTGGTTTCAGGTGCTGCTAAGTCTCTCATAAGACCATAAGCTTAGCAAACTTTTAGAAATTTTCCCGTAAGAACCCCAGATATTAAGAGTAAGGTAAAACCTACAGGCGAAATCATAAGAACCATTCCTTCTGTTCCTGTCAGAAACCTCCAATCGTAGAATTCTAGAAGTATCCTCTCTCAAGAAGAAGTGCGTCAGCATACATAGGTGATATCTCTTTGATCTCTATCGATTGCGAATACTAGACGGTATGATAAAAGCGCCATATGAGGATTGGTGTATCTTAATATGTTCCATAGATTTCTTCCATGCTTGATCAGTATGGAGGTTTAATGCATGGGACCACAAAGATATTCCGATGGTCATATGGTACTAAAGTTAGCTAATGGTATTCAAAGAAGATATCCAGAATGGAATTGTCCAAGTAAATGTCTTCGATTAAGGAATTCGTGGACTCGTAACATAAATGTGTCACTTATCTGACACAGAATATGATAGATGAACTGGAGCCTGAGATTTGAAAAATCTCTGTGACCTCCTTATATCTTGATTATCTTCTCCAAAAATTACCTTGTTTACCTTCTGAGAGGCAAGTAGAGTTAAGATTAACATCCTATGTAGGGTTGTATTACTATGAAATCTCCATGACGGCTAGTACCATCATTGGAAGGATCGAAACCCTGATTAAGTGAGTTTTAAAATAAAGGATTCATATAGCCTAACTCAATATTCTGAGAATTCGGTATAGTTAATTAAGAAAGATGGTTCATCTTGCTTATGCATTGATTACCGCAACCCAATTTAGGCAACAACTAAGAATCGCCATCAGCCGCCCAGGATCGTCGAATTGTTCGATTAGCTGTAAGGATTAACTATTCCTCAAAATTAGTTTTAAGCAATGGTTGGAATAACCATCTCACCTTAAAACAAGCTTTTTGTAATAATTGTTATGTAAGTATCAAGACTGCTCCTTTGGGCACCTTGTATAGATGGAATGTTAAACATTTATTGTTAGACAGAAAATTAGTAAGTCCAATTATCAGGATCTGAAAGTTGCCCTGGAAACAACGAATAAGATCCTACAAATCCATAATCATCTAAAAGTTGCCAGTAATCGGCAGAAAATTTAGGATTGATGAAAGTCGCAACCCTCCTAAGTCCTTAATAAGGAATAAGGTTCAATCGAAGGTATCGCCCTAAGAAGGGTGTGCTAAATTTTAATTTATCAGGGTAAGTTAAGCCCTGGATATATAGGAACATTCGGGGAATCGAATGTATCAAGATCAAATAGCTTATAAGCTAAAACCTATTTAAGGAGATTAGCGGAGCTCGCAATGCATTACACACTAATAATTTAAGGATGTGTTTCACCAATAATTCGAGAAGCATTATCACATAATGATATGCCGATTTATGATATGATGAGAAACCTGTACCGATTGAGGATCGACAGGTTAAGAAGCTCCAAAAAGGATACATGTACCTATTATAGAGGTCAACTTGGGAGCTTGGAGAGGCTCCAGATATGCTATAGAAGTTAAGTCCATTATGCGACAAAAAGTACTTCCATCATTTTAACAAATCTCGAGGTCAAGATTTCTTTTAAGGGGGAGAGGATGTAACACCTTGTAAAATCAAGCCCAATGATGTAATGACACGTGTAATAAACACTAATGAGTTCAAACATTGAATTTAACGGACTAATTTTTCGAAAAATCAAAAAACTTTGATTATGAAAGGACTGGAAGTGTTAACATACCAAGAAATAGTTTCTAAATAACCTCGTACGGTATTTATATTCACAAATGAGCCACTTGTTGATCGAGCGTAGCCGTTCGCGTAATTAATTGAAAGTTTGCGCAATGAAGGGTTAAAAGCATCAACATGTAAATTCTTACCTCTGAGTGACCTTTTAACAAACCGGGAGCTTCATGATATTTGATTATACTCTTGGGAATGCCAAATATTGGCCGTCTAAAGTTTTTATGCCTATAAGTAAAGTTACGCGCAACCTTGCAAGTTAGAGGGACTAAAAGTGTCAATATGTTTAATTATACCTCTGAATGACCTTTTAGCGAGCCCGAAGCATCGTGATGTTTAATAATACTCTCAAGAATGCCTAATATGGATTAGATGAGGCTTCGATGCTATTAAACGATGATATGCGCAAGTTTGCGCATTAGAGGGACCTAAAATGTCAACTTTTGGATCTACGCCTTTTGGTGACCATTTAAGGAGAGAGTAGCAATAATTAAACTCATGCTTGGGAATGCCCATTATGGGCCATGGAAGACTTGGATGTCATTAGGCGACATTTCGCGCTACTTTGCGCAATTAAAGGACTATTTGCGTCAAACTGCAAAAGTATGTCGATTCGTATGGTAGCGGACCTTCCGGAATATGATCGTAAGTTAAACATACCCTAAATGTCCCTTGCATAGCTTAGAAATAGGCTTAGAGGTGTTTCGTGCGCAAAAATAAACTTTTAAGTCAAGCAGGGACTAAAAGTGTCAAAAAGTGCACAAGTTTGCATTTTCGCGCATATCCATTCTGGATATATCCGGACATCCAAAAATTTATTGAACCATTAAAATATTTATTTTAGTGATAGGCATGATAAAATTCCATTCGTCGCGTAATTTGGGTCGTTTTTCGCGTCCATTCGTGTTTCGTCGTAATTAGACGAACAACGTGACCGTACGACCAAACGAACCGACATCCGTGATATTTTTTAGCATGTTTTTATGTTCCCTATGTTTAGGCATCATTGTAGAGCCTTGAAAATGGCTTATCGGGCCCTAAATGTGTCAAAAAGGGCCTTATATTCTAACACGGACCATTTCTGCAATTATTGGAAAGTGATGTTGTCGGTCTGGGTACTAGGCGGGCCGCGTAAGACTCCCTATGAGTCTACGCGGGCCGTGTGAGTCCATCAGAGCTGCAAAATAGCTTTAAACTTTCAGCAGCTGGGTTTTCTTGTTTGCACATGGTAATCAATCCTATGGGCCATTTCTGAGCAGCCATAGTATTAGAAATCAGGGGGTAAGATGTGTACGGTCCAGATCAAGGCTCGTTGATCAAGAAACGATCCTAACGATTCTCAAAAACCTATATATACCCCCTTGATCTTGGCTTTCATTTGCACCTCATTTCATTTCTGCTTGCTCTCTGAATTCTTGGAGGATCTTGAGCTTCTTGAGAACCTCCTTCTGTCCAGTGGACCTCTTGTAAGTGTCCTTTCGTGCTTAGTTTAATTTGTTTAGCGTTTATAGCCGAAAAGTCAAGCGTTTTTTATAAATGCTTTGACTTTTAAATGGTTGAGCCATTGTTCGCAACGAACCTGGCTACGTGACCGTAATTAGGTAGGTGTTAAACCCTCAAAAGGGCACCTCCTAATTACCACGTTTACTTAGTTAAATTGTCGGGTCAAATAAAAGTCAAACGGGTTAGTTTTAAATAAATTCATAACTATTAATATAAAAGCCATAAAATCAGTTTTCTCACTTTAATAACTTGGTAAATATTAGTTGAACATGTCTAAGCATGTTCAACCCGACAATTCTAAGTTTACGTTCGGTTCGCAACCGAAAGTCGCAAAAGTAGACTTTTGCTTTGACTTTTAGTTCTGACCCGATTTAGCTTAGTTTAGACATGCCTTAAAATCCCATTAGGACCAGGTTATAGGTTAGTGTAACCCTCTGAGGTTATACAACTTGGTTCCTTAGTTATCCTATTCATTTGCATGTTTCCATTATATGCTTAAATGTTAACCATTATGCTCTTTTGACCTTAAAACGAGATTTTTTGAAAATGTGAGAGGATAGAAACCTTTATTACTGAATTATAAACTTATCCCTAAAATTTGACATCAGTTTGAGGTCTAGATTAGGAGTTATGCTCATTAACGTAAATGAAAAGGTTTTTATTAATTAAACGGCATAATTAGCATATAGCCTAGTTAAACTCAAATTTTGATATCAAACTTTTTACCTACTGATGTAAAATAATATATTGGGATTTTTGAAGATTTTTATTTATTTTTAGGCTGAGCATAACATAGGGTTATAACTTTGATTCGGTAATTGCCGGTTTTGCCCTTTTGGCCTATAAAATGAGTTTTACATAACATTTTGATACCAAACTTTTTAGTACTGATTTTATATGATAAATAAAATATTTTAAGCTTTCTGGAATGATAAAAATATCAGCTTTTCTTATAAAACCCGGAAATCGCTTAAAATCGCCTTTTTACGCGTTTTTAACGCATAGTATAAGTTAAATCTATTTTTAACATATAAGGTTTGATCCCTACTGATGTTTGAAGTAAATTTTCATAATTAAACAGTAGGCAAAAGTTTTAAACTCAGTATTCTAATTTTGACCTTTAAAGCTTATGTGAAATTACCAAAATGCCCCTTCGGTGCATAGTTTGGTTATAATTAATAAATTTCACATATATACAATACCATAATGATATAACTTATTAAAGTAAGTATTTTTACTGAGTATATCATACCTGAAACTCGGATTTATATTTAAACTCTTTTAAAGTTTTAAAATGATCAAAATACCCCTACGGGGCATAATTTGATTTAAATTCGTTTTGGGCATAATGGAAGGTATCCTACTGGTATCACAATATATTTAAGGCATATTAACTTAGGAAACCTGCTCATGATTCATTTGGTTACCCGTTACGCACTTTTCGCGTTCGGATCGGTTTATGTAACTAGTTTGCATAAATTAGCCGAAACGGGTCAAACCTTATCATTTTTGTCTCAAAATCCAAAATATGTTTAGTTTACCCATACTAAACAAGTATACAAACTTGTCGGGTCTAAATTACATTCCAATCAGGTCATCGGTTAATCTAGCGTTTGAACCGTATATCCTCCTTTAAAACTAGCCGGTCTAAGCATAGGCTTAATTAAGACCCGTTAGGAATCTAATAGGTTATTAAAAACCTTTGTTCCAGATTTAGGAGCCCAAGAAAAGCTATTTGCATTTGCTGATTGAATACAGTTGAGATAAATTGAATAATTTGTTCAGGTAAATACTTTTAACTTATTTTCCCTATACGGGTTTGGGGTACGGTATATAAAATACCGCTTGGTCGGGCATTGAATTTGTGATCGTATGTAGGTTAATTTATTGATTTGACCCGTTTAAATTGTTTTGTTTGCTTAAAGCCTTTGGGGGGGTTAATGACCATGTCCCGGATATCCTTGGCATCATTCATAGAAATGGCCACGACCTAAGCACAGGGTGTAGGCATACACCCACCAGTGCATATATAAACAAAAAGGTATAACCTCCGGTTTCGAGAATAACTCGCCGCGGGACTATATCATGTGGTGTGTCTATTAATCTTTAACCGGTGTCAACCGGGCTAAGAAACATGTAATTCTTTTACAAGTTTTTATATAAATAATTATCCCAAGTTATAAAAAATTTTGTGCCATGTGCATTCAAATCAATTTTCTTTAACATTTTCAAAATGAGTCAGTTAAAATGTATTTACCAGTGTAAACTGACGTATTTTCCCAAAAAGGCTAAGTGCAGGTACTAATCGGAATAGGCTGGACACTCCTAGCATCAATAAAGAGTCTTGCAAGCTTAGATGTTAAAATCTGTAGAACAATTATCTTTTATTGATCCGCCTGTGGATCCTTTACATTCCGTTTGTAATACTTGATATTACTTTATATCGGTTTGTAACATATTCACCTTTTGCTTCCGCTGTGCATTAAATTGTGTTGTTTGACTATGATGATATCAACTACGTCATGATTACTCCCCACCGGGCCCACCGGTAATACGTGGAAATATCGGGGTGTGACATGGTGTGTACCATGGTATGGCATTTTCAGCAACGTTCAATCTGTGTTCTGCTATGTTCCGTGGAACGCCGACCATATCAGCTGGTGTCCAAGAGAACACATCCATATTTTTTAATAACTTTTTGAGCGATGCGCGTGTGATTTCTGACATTGCTGCACCCAAAGTGATTGTTTGCTCTGGATACTTTCTGTTTAGGATCCACTTTTCTGGTTTGGCGTGCGGAGTAGGTTTGCTTGACTTTGCAGGTCTAACTTCATCGGTTACGAGAACCTCTTTGCTTGCATAAATTATGGTTATCCCTGTCTCTGTCGGGAACCCAAACGCTGAGTGTGGCCCTGAACAGATCATGCTGAAATCTCCTTGGGACTCTCTTCCCAAAAGAATATCGTGCCTCGAGTTTGCTGGTAAAACCATGAACATGACTTCTTCTGTCCTTGAATTCTTTCCGTCAGAAAGTAGCACCGGGAAAGATATCTGGCCTAGAGGAAAGACGGCTTCGTTGCAGAAACCAGTGAGTGGGTAGTCCACTGGCTCTAAACGCGTCTTATCTTCTTAGTCCAGTTGATTGAAACATTTCTCGTATATGATGTCCGCGGTGCTTCCTGGGTCTATGAAAATGTAATCAGTCTGGTAATGGCCACACACACCAGGAATGACAATGGGTCTCCTCTCCCTTGGACCACCTCGTACTACTGGGAAGACAACTTGTCTTTCACGCCAAGAGTCTTCCTGGGCGTGCTTGTTGTAATTTTTCCTGTGTCTTCTCTGACCCCTTTAAATCATGTGTGTTTCCAACCTTCGAAGTTTCTTGTTATCTAGACCCTCTTCTCTTCTCTGGATTTGACGATTGTCTCCCCCCCTGACTAAATGAGTGAGCTTGCCACCTTTCAAAGCTCGTTCTATCTCCTATCTTAAGCTAATATAATCATCTGTGAGATGGCTTGTGTCTTTGTGAAATTCACAAAAGAGGTTTAGGTCTTGCCCTCTTTTGTGTCGCATCTGCAATGGAGCTTTAAATTGATGGTTTTCAGGTGATAGGACTTCAGAAGGGGTTTTTGTCAGAGGTGTCCATTGTTTTTCTCTATTTTCTTTCTTGACTTATTTACGATCGCTGATTTGATTAATGGTCGTGCGCGCGTCCTCAGCTGGTGGACTTCTTTCTTTATAGCCAGATGCCTTCCAGGGTTGACCCTTACCCTTCTTATTGCGTCTATCGTTAGCATGTTGGTTATAATTATACTGACGGCTATCATCGCCGGTCAGCTGTTTCTCAGTCCTTGCAATAGTTTTTGATGCCTTGATGAAAGTATCCCAATCTTTGGGACCCCCATCTCTACCCTTGACTCTTTTGGTCAGATCGTCACTTTTGACAGCTCTCATGAAATGTGCGCGCATCATTTTATCCCCAACATCTCCTATCTCCAAGCATTCTTTGTTGTATCTGGTGATAAAGTTTTTGATGCTTTCATGATCCTTTCTCCAGATGTTTAAACACTCTGCTGGATCTCTGGTGTGCCTGCGCTGCTGGGAAAAGTGTGCCAAAAACTTGTTTTGGATGTCCACCCAGGACTTGATCCTTCCTTCTGGTAAACTGTCAAACCATGCACACGCTGCGCCCACGAAGGTTTGCATAAACAGATGACACCAAGTGGGTAATGACCAACCACCTACTACCCCTGCGCCAGTGAAGACTTGAAGGTGGTCATCAGGATCTGTTAGGAAATTGTACTTTCCCACATTGTGTGGTAATTTCATCTTGTCAATCGGAGCCGTTGTAATTTCTCTGATGAACTTTGATTTTTCAGCTATGCCTTCAGGACAATAGCTTAACGTGTAATCATACTCAGCGTTTGGGTTGTACCTCACGCGTGCGCAGGGCCTATACGCCTCATGATTTGGTGGTAATCTGCTGAAGACCGTGCTTTCCTGCTTATAAGTTGTGTCATCTTCTTCATTGTAACTCTTCCATTCATTGTTTATGTTGCGCAGGCCTAAACGACTATGCAACGGTTTCTTTTGTTGGTAAGTGTGTTGCTCATAGTTGCTTTCTGTTTCACCATAGGTGTCGCGCATGTCGTGCACGCTTTGTCTCCTGATGGTGGAGGATTTCTCATGTTGTTGGTTCCGCGTGGGCCCATGCGCATGTGTTTGTTGTGGAATCTGAGCACTTGGTGGTCTTTGAGGTGGAGTAACGAAAGTGGATGGAGCAGCTTGTGCCTGGAGCAGTGCTTGTTGTGCGCTTAACTGCGCATAGACGAAGTTTAAAGATGATGTCTGCTTGGCGTACCAGGAGGCCAGAGTGTCTCCTTCAGGTAGCCCTAAGATAGCTGAGAAGTTTAGCTAAGCCTGAGCCAATGATGCTAAAGGACCAGCACCATGGTTTGGCGTTTGGACTCCTGGTGCTGTTTGGTTGATGACTCCGGGAGGTGTTTGGTTGTTAGCTCCGGTTGCGGTTTGGTTGATAACTCCGGAAGTGCTTCCAAAGAGATCGGGTATTTCATTGTTCACTTGTTCTTCTCTGACGGTGCCATTCCTTTGTTGCCTTTGGACGTGAGCGGTGTCCGTGTGCAACTCAAAGGAAGAGCTTTCTCCGTCTATGTGAAGAGAAGGGTTTTGTTCAGCCATTCCGAGAGTGTTTTTGAAGAGAAAAGAGATGAAAGATGTGACAACCCTAACTTTCAAGGTTAGCTTGGTTTAATCTCGCGGCACTTGAATTGTATTGCTATCATTCATGTCTTTCTACACGTCATCATTGTGTCTACGCTCTTTAACTGTAATTAAACTTGCCTAATTATACCTAGTGACTGTGATAAAATGGTTGTGGGTTGTTACATACTAATGATAAATGTCGAGATTATATGCATATATTCGGTCACATATCATAATTATATGTTAGGCCTTATGTCAGATAAATATTGCATGTTAAATGACCACAACCCCTTTATTCATTGTGTTTAACTTCGGCCCAAACCTCTCATCACCCGAGTTCGGTTACCGGCCCAATCAAAGCCCGAAGGCAAGGCCAGAATCACAATATATTGCCTTCATAGGCATGTTTTATACTAACACAAAAATATACCCAAACACTAGCATATCCTCTCATAATTCGCGACGGCCAGTCTTCGATCCGGAGCTTATCTCTTGCCTGATCCTTTATTTGGTTAGTATAATACAATCGAAATATATGTGATGATCTTTTGATTTTGTTGTGTGAACTTGATTATAATCGATGGATGTTTTGTGATCGTGAGTGCGACATACTTGATTGTATGATGATGATTAATTGTTGGATAATGATGTTGGTTGTTATCGATGTGTGTGCATGTAGTCAGTGTGTGATACATAATAAATTTTGATGTAACAGTAGTGATATCCTAATCAATTTTGATGCAAATCAGTTTTAAAGGTCCAATAGATTTGTGGGTAGTGATTTGATAAGATTGGGTAACTTTGAATAAGTAAATAACGGCCCATGTGTATTTGTAATCTTGATCTCACCAAACCATTTGCACATCCTAAACATGTTGTAAGGATAGTCAAGATATTAAATCTTATCAATTGTTTGATTATATGAGAAACTAATTATGATAGACACATGAAAGTTAGATATTGACCGATGATGATGAAACTGTTGGCATAATTGAAATAGGGATTAATTGTGTTAACTGAATGATTAGGTATGTGATTTAGATTTACGATTAAGTCTGTGATTCAATGTTAGGAAACTTGGAAACTGTTAAGGACCCGACGAAACTCTTTGATGTTTCTCCATACACATACATCGACGAAATCCTCCAGTATTTTGTCATACACACACACACACACCTCGACGAAACATCTTAATGTTTCGTCACAAGAACCCACGACGAATTGTGATGTTTCGTCGCACATTTGCCGACGAAAGATCTGATGTTTCGTCGCCCTGAAGTTTCATCATTAGGACGAATTTCACACACATACTGTAGTCTGGAACAAGTATGATAATGAATGACTATATGTTAGTCCTTGCCTGTTAATGATATCAGTTATGTCTGGGGAAAAACATAATTCAGTTTTTATTAGCACACTTAACTGTTGAACACTATCGCATGGTATGATGTGGAATGTGAACGGATTTACGTGAGTAACAAACCCATTCGTTAAATGTTATTTGAGAGTCTGGTACAGGAGGTGTGAACTTGTAAAGGAACCGGGTATGTGCTACATGTATACTGTGATCATGGGATAGATGCAAACTGTAACTAATGTTGTTTGAAACCATTGATGGAAACATGAACTTGTGATTATAATCATGCATGAGATCTAAATGTTTACTATGTGATACTTGAATTGGATACGTGATTGTGAAACTGACTACTCTTGGTAACCACGGTAGGGTTTGGTAGACCAACTTGGAACGGGTAACGTAACGTAACATACCGAGCAAATCTAAGGTGAGTTTACTGCTGTTTTTCCAAGCATGCGTCCCGGGGAGGGACATCTGGTAAACGTTCCGGGGAGGAATGCTGGGTTATTGAGATGTTTGTTAATACTCACATATCTATCACCTAAGTCCCATCTATCGATCGTTGCCGGGGAGGCAACGAGATATTAGTTAATAGCACTATTTAGGTTTGGCAACCTCACACCGCACCGGGGAGGTCGGGAGTGAACTAATGATCCCAATCTTGACCTTTGCTTTGATAGAGGTAATGGGGTTTGGGAAAAATAACTTTACATCAGCGGTAAACGTGTTATTACAACATCAAATCTATGAAACGTTTTAATCTGGTAACTGGTATCTAAACACGTTGACAAAACTTTGAACTCACCAGCGTCGTCTGACACACTTGTCTGCATGCTTGCAGGTTTGTAGGTTTATATCATTGGGACTTGCTGTCTGGGATGTTGGAGTGGTCATGGGTCGAGATACATGGAATCTCAATACAAGCTTAATGGTTTATGTACACATGGTTTACGAAACACTTAACAAATGAGTTATGCTTCCGCTGCATACAATGAATGCTATGTAACGTTTGTAACACTTATGTTAATGAATGAAAGTTTTATTTAAATATATGTATGAGTTCAACATGATTAGTGGGTTGGATCATGGTACGTCACACGCCTCACGGGGGTTTTCGCAAGTTGTATTTTGGGGGTGTGACAGTTTGGTATCAGAGCCACTGGTTACAGTGAACTTGGTTTTAAAACGTTTTTATAAAACCAGACTATAACCGAACAAGTTCTGAATACGACCAGACATTCAACTCCAGACTACAAGGTTCGTCTCTCGTTTACTCATCGTACTACACAACTAGTGAACACTTACATATGAAATTGCATGGGATTGCACGTTTAGCATAACAGTATGAATTCATGTATTACTTGCATGCGTATGTGATTGATAGTGTGGTGTTTCCCTAGAAATTCACGATTCACGTTTTGGGATGTTCTTTGTTTGCTACCCGAGTTCGAGGAACCATTTTACATGAGTTAGGAGGAGCTGAGAGGAGCATGCAAATTGCAATATGATTGTGGGTGCACACATAATAATAATGTGGGGTGCATGTAAGTCCCAGTGAGGCTTAACAAGTGAAAAAGGGGTTCTGTTCTGTTATTTGATCAATGTGAAACATAACAAGTCTATAGGAGTCATAGCAGTGATTGTCTCATACTTAAGCGTGATCTTTTCACTCGTCTCTGAATCCTTTTGAATCTCGATGTTATCGAGTATTACCTGAACACCCATCTGAACGCCTAGCGAATTGTGTAGTATGTTAGGTGCTAGTGCGAACGTCTCTGTGTTGGATTTCGCAGCGTTGAATGATTGGTCTAAACCTTTCTCACTCCTCTTCATTGGTTGGAACTCAGTGTATTGACGCCTTAGATTCCGTAAGTGCGATCACTTCTGCAACACTCTAACAGCATACCATGTATTACCCGATCAACATGCAAGATCGATGGACAAGAAGGTGAGCGTAGTACCTTGCCGACCTCAGTATTAGAACAGCCTTGGTTACCAGCAACGAACACCAGTAAATTGACTCCAAACGAATCCTTAAACCTAGTCAGCGACTTATGGGAGTCAACTTTTACGAATCAATCAAGACATGAACAATGACAATTGACTATAGCATGGAATGTGTAACTTCCCGCACAGTGAGTAGTGCCTTAGTACATGACATGGAATGTGAAAGGATGGGCCCTATTGGTGAAAGGTCACAGGACCCCGTTACGAGCAACGACATTAGAGGTAACAGTCACGGCGACATCAATGTACTCCTAATTGTAGCCTACAGTATGGAAACGAAGGTGACTTCGACAAAGGATTGACTGTTGATAAGTAAAATGTCAACAACCAGGGGAACGATGACAGTAGTTGGAATCCTCATGACCGTAACGACAACACTGGTAGTGGTGCTCATGGAAGGGCATTTAGGATTGGCGTGGGCGACGCCAGGATTATAGCAACATGGAGGCCTGCACGTACTGGGTAACCAACCACTTCGTCTCTGTTCTACTTAATCTTGTTGCTTCTCGAAACCAAACCTGTTGTGGAATCGGCTGATGGCAAGACAATTGAAGCCTCGTATGTTCATTGGGATGCAAACTCGACCTTGTGGGACAAGTGTTCGACATCCACTTTCCTTCTGCTATCCTTGAAGGTTTCGATGCAGTAGTTGTGTAAGTTGGTTATCTAGATATCGTGTAGATACTCTGAAGGAAGAAAACTTTGTGTCGTTTTATACTTTAAAGTTTCAGAATGGTGTAAAGGTTAGCATCATATAGCAATGAAAACCCAGAAGTGTCTACGGAGGAATTATCTCGCTATGTTATCACTTGTCACTGATGTTAAGGCTAAGGAAAAGAGGATCGAGGATGCATCGACTGTTCGTGACTCCTCTCATGTCAGAGACAGCCTAGATTACTCGTGCTTCTCACCGTCTTGCACCAGGAGGGTTGCAAGAACTGTCTAATCAACTTCAGGAATTACCGGGTGGGAGTTTTAGTGATCTAGCTCCTTGTCCTGGGGAGCTCGAGCCCTATTTTGGAAATGAAGGACGAGTCCTTTCGTACATGTACAGTCTACCACAAGGTGGCAATCATAGACCGTCACCCTCTATTCCGCATCGACAACCTGCTTGACCCACTGCAATGATCAAGCTTCTATTCGGAAATCGACTTAAGATCAGACTGTCACTGGATGGAAGATCCAGGGGAGGATGACTTCTAACACGGGGTTACAGGCACAGTACGGCCACTACGATTTTCTGTTCTCGTTGTTTAAAGTTATTCAGCACACCAGCAGCCTTAGGGATCACATGGGTAGTATGTGCCAACCCCATCTCGCCAGATTCGCCAACCGTGTTTATCTATGACGTTTTGAATCACTTCTAGGAGAAAGGAATACCATTAACGGCACTCGTATTTCATCGTAGAGCTTCTTGGGGAGGAGCATCTATGTGCGAAGTCTACCTAAGTGTGACTTCAGGACTTGAGAAGTACACATCTTTAGTCATATAAACAACAAAGTAAGAATACACGTGGATCTCGATAGGATCCATTTTGTTAGAAACTGATCGACACCAAAGATCACTTCGAAGATACAACAATTCCTTGGTTTCGCTAGATACTGTTGGTTTCGCTAGATACTGTCGTAGATTCATCACACGGTTTTCGAAGGTCGCGTAGCTTTAATCTCTTTAACACAGCAGGATGCTGTGTTCGTGGAAGACAAAACAGGAGGACGTCTTTCAGCTTTTGAAACCCAACTCTGCAATGCACTGAGCATCGGTTCTATCCGAGGGTAATGATGAATCAGTGGTATACCATGATGATTCGAATCAGAGTCCCAGTTACACACCGATACAACACGAGAAAGTGACGGCTTACGTAGTAGAATTACAAGAAGAGTTGCACGAATCACAACCCGCGATGGAAACCATGGTCTTTGGGTTTACGTTGGAAGCATTACTTGGACGGCACCAGATGCGCTACTTAGACCGATCACAAGGGACTTCCGTGTACTGCTGTTTCGAAGGAGCTAAAACGTGCAATGACATCGTTGGATTGAACCTTTGAATGACTATGACTGTGAAACCTGAACGAGCACGAGCTTTGCGACTCACTATCGACTCTAACCTACCTGATCAGACTCGCTCTGTTCAAAACCGGAGAACTGAAGAAAGGGAATTCTCAAGTTGAACCCATGCGGGGCATGGAGCAGCAACCTTTGGCAGGTCGGACGATATTCGCCACCTCATGGAACGACTGGGGATCTCATTATACAGCAACTGAAGGGAATTTGTGTTGAGCAAAGCACACCGGCCTCGATATTCTAGTCATCTGGGTTTTGGATGAGAGACATTAGGACTTATAAATCTTGTACTGGCGATCGGACATGAAGGCCCACCTAGCAATGTTTGTGAATGATGTTTGACTTGTGGAAAAGTCAAAGTGGAGTATCAGCAACCAGAAACACCCATATGGGAATGAGAACAGACTACCATGGATTTTGTCGTTAGTCTACTTACAACTCAAAACGGAAACAAAATCACCTGGGTGATCGTTGATTGTCTTACGTAACCAGCGCACTTTTATTGCAATCAAGGACATTAACGAGTCATTACAGTTTGTGAATATTCCTCTGGGAGAGGCGGCTTTTAGGCACGAGGTGCCAACTCCTGTTACCTTCGATTCTGAACTATACCTGATTCATGACAGGCAATACACAACACCCTTGGCTCACATCTAGACATCAGTATTACTTATCACTGTAGGACAACCGGACAGAGTAACGAACCACCCTGGCACACGAAGACATGCTGTGAGCATGTGCGTGACTAACTTTTGTAAACATTCGGGAAGGACACTTATCTTTGGGTGAGCTCTACATCAGCCGTTACAATATTAGTATGCATACGGCTCTGTCTGAGGCATTGCATGGATGATAATGCAAATCTCCTCGTGGACTGAGGTGGATGACAACCTACTCACGGGTCCAGAACTTGCACTCGAAACTCTTGGGAAGATTGTTAGATCGGAACTCGTTTGGCAGCAACGAGTGACTGTTAGGAAAGTTGGTAAGCTTAGGAAACACTGGAATTTCGTTGTAGGCGGACGTACCATAATCGAAAGTGTCCCCCTGGAAGGGTGCGGTACGCTATAGAAAATGTGGCAAGCTTGGTTTACGATGCGTTGAAACATTTGAATTTCTGGAACGAATCGGTGGCATGGCTCCCAAACTCGAGTTAACTGACGATTTGGGTAACGCTCACAGTGTCATTATGTCTCAAATCTATGGAAGCGTTTGTCCAAGGAAACATTTGTGATACCTTCATTAGACAAGTTGCAGTTGTCAAGGGGTCTATCAAAAACGTGGACGAGGGAGTCCAGGTTCGTTAACACATTCGAATTTCGTTGGAACTCAAGACGTGGACCGGAGTTCACGTGGGAACGCAAAGAACAGACGAAGCACTAGTATCCTCATCTATTCCCAACTGACCAATCTATTTCGGATGCAACTGGTGAATTTCGGGACGAAATTCCCTTTCAAGTTGGGGATGATGTGGTACCAGCGGAAGATCCACAGTCATCCTGAGTTAACATCTTGCTGTTTTAGATTACTTGTCAAATTTCGGGACGAAATTTCTTTCAAGTTGGGGATGATGTGATAACCCGAACTTTCAATTTTAGCTTGGTTTAATCTCGTGGCACTTGAATTGTATTGCTATCATTCATGTCTTTCTACACGTCGTCATTGTGTCTAGGCTCTTTAAGTGTAATTAAACTTGCCTAATTATACCTAAGGACTGTGATAAAATGGTTGTGGGTTGTTACATACTAATGATAAATGTCGAGATTATATACATATATTCGGTCACATATCATAATTATATGTTAGGCTTTATGTTAGATAAATATTGCATTGTAAATGACCACAACCCCTTTATTCTTTGTGTTTCACTTCGGCCCAAACCTCTCATAACCCGAGTTCGGTTACCGGCCCAATTAAAGCCCGAAGGCAGGGCCAGAATCACAATATATTGCCTTCACAGGCATGTTTTATACTAACACAAAAATATACCCAAACCCTAGCACATCCTCTCATAATTCGCGACGGCCAGTCTTCGATCCGGAGCTTATCTCTTGCCTGATCATTTATTTGGTTAGTATAATACAATCGAAATATATGTGATGATCTTTTGATTTTGTTGTGTGAACTTGATTATAATCGATTGGATGTTTTGTGATCGTGAGTGCGACATACTTGATTGTATGATGATGATTAATTGTTGGATAATGATGTTGGTTGTTATCGATGTGTGTGCATGTAGTCAGTGTGTGATCCGTAATAAATTTTGATGTAACAGTAGTGATATCCTAATCAATTTTGATGCAAATCAGTTTTAAAGGTCCAATAGATTTGTGGGTAGTGATTTGATAGGATTGGATAACTTTGAATAAGTAAATGACGGACCATGTGTATTTGTAATCTTGATCTCACCAAACCATGTGCACATCCTAAACATGTTGTCAGAATACTCAAGGTATTAAATCTTATCAATTGTTTGATTATATGAGAAACTAATTGTGATAGACACATGAAAGTTAGATATTGAACGATAATGATGAAACTGTTGGCATAATTGAAATAGGGATTAGTTGTGTTAACTGAATGATTAGGTATGTGATTTAGATTTACAATTAAGTCTGTGATTCAATGTTAGGAAACTTGGAAACTGTTAAGGACCCGACGAAACTCTTTGATGTTTCGCCATACACATACATAGACGAAATACTCTAGTATTTCGTCACACACACACACACCTCGACGAAACATCTTAATGTTTCGTCACAAGAACCCACGACGAATAACTGTGATGTTTCGTCACACATCTGCTGACGAAAGATCTGATGTTTCTTCGCCCTGAAGTTTCGTCATTAGGACAGAAATTCACACACGGACTGTAGTTTGGAACAAGTATGATAATGAATGACTATATGTTAGTCCTTGCCTGTTAATGATATCAGTTATGTCTAGGGAAAAACATAATTCGGTTTTTATTAGCACACTTAACTGTTGAACACTATCGCATGGTATGATGTGAGTAACAAACCCATTCGTTAAATGTTATTTGAGAGTCTGGTACAGGAGGTGTGAACTTGTAAAGGAACCGGGTATGTGCTACATGTATACTGTGATCATGGGATAGATGCAAACTGTAACTGATGTTGTTAGTAACCACTGATGGAAACATGAACTTGTGATTATAATCGTGCATGAGATCTAAATGTTTACTATGTGATACGTGAATTGGATACGTGATTGTGAAACTGACTGCTCTTGGTAACCACGGTAGGGTTTGGTAGACTAACTGGGAACGGGTAACGTAACGTAACATACTGAGCAAATCTAAGGTGAGTTCACTGCTCTTTTTCCAAGCATGCGTCCCGGGGAGGGACATCTGGTAAACGTTCCGGGGAGGAATGCTGGGTTATTGGGATGTTTGTTAATACTCGCATATCTATCACCTAAGTCCCATCTATCGATCGTTGCCGGGGAGGCAACGGGATATTAGTTAATAGCACTATTTAGGTTTGGCAACCTCACACCACACTGGGGAGGTTGGGAGTGAACTAATGATCCCAGTCTTGACCATTGCTTTGATAGAGGCAATGGGGTTTGGGCAAAACAACTTTAAGCCATCAGCGGCAAACGAGTTATTACAATATCAAATCTGTGAAACGTTTTAATCTGGTAACTGGTATCTAAACACGTTGACAAAACTTTGAACTCACCGGCGTCGTCTGACACACTTGTCTGCATGCTTGCAGGTTTGTAGGTTTATATCATTGGGAGTTGCTGTCTGGGATGCTGGAGTGGTCATGGATCGAGATACATGGAATCTCAATACAAGCTTAATGTTTTATGTACACATGGTTTACGAAACACTTAACAAATGAGTTATGCTTCCGCTGTATACAATGAATGTTATGTAACGTTTGTAACACTTATGTTAATGAATGAAAGTTTTATTTAAATATATGTATGAGTTCAATGTGATTGGTGGCTTGGATCCTGGTACGTCACACGCCTCGCGGGGGTTTCCGCAAGTGGTATTTTGGGGGTGTGACAAAAGTGGTTTGCAAAAAGATGCGGTGGCCGCCAATGATGAAACACTGGTTAACACTTAGGCTAACCAGCTGGGTCGTCTCGTATGTGGGGTTCAATCTCTTTATCCACTCGTTGACTATAGGAATCCTGCAAAACAGAACACCGATGGCTCGCCACAAGGAGGAGAATAGGGGGTTCTCCTTGTGACCACCATACGGCGTGAGAATAAGTATTGTTATGAGGAGAATAGTGTGTGTTGTAGGTGAAATAGAGAGAGAGAGCAGAATGTTAAACCTGAAGGAGGAGTGTCCTATTTATAGCCAAAGGATGAAGGAGGGAGGAGAGGCCTTGCCAGCTGCTACCGGGCGCCAGCTGTCCGACCAAGAGGAATATCGTCTTGGTCTCCTCTATTGTACTCATAGTAGTGGATGATGTAGCGCGCCGTTATTTGTCCAGATAGGAGAATTGTATCAGCAATTGTCGGCATGTCCTAGGATTGTGTTGTAGGTCCGGGTGGCGTCCGCTCATTGGTGACACGTGTTGTCCTTTTTGTCTGGAGGAGCATATTTGGTGTTACCTGCGATTTCTTCCAGAAGTTTCTAGAAACTTCTGGATATGCTTTGCTGATGTAGCCGCCATGTTGGATAAAAGTGGTGTGGTCCCTGCCATGTGTACATAGACTTGGGACCATACCTCTTCAAGTGCTGAAGTGAAAGTGTTGGATTGACCTTTCGGAGGACCCGGTCACGGTAATGCACAAAAATGTAGTGTTTTGTGGGACCATATTTCCAAGAAGTATAAAAGGTGAAATGGTGTCTTGGTTAGTCTATATTTAAATTTTTTTTTCACATAAATAGTTTTATATTTATAAAAATGATTTTAATGAAATACCACACACAGGCAAATGTATTTAGAGCTATTTACGAAAATAGCCATTGACTCACATCAATTACGAAAATAGCCACCTGAAGCGTCTATATACAGACTCCTCAAGTATTTAATGCGTCTTTTTGAAAAGTATCACTAAAACCCAATAGAAAATGGACAAGTGGCATTTCAATAATTGACGCTTGCAGCCTTTTCTTGTCTGTAGCTTTTTATAAAGGCATGAGGAACCTCGTCACAATTAACTTCAAATTCAAACCAAATCAATTAACCAACCAACCGAAATAGCAAGATCCATATTTATCATTGGTGATCTAAAACATGAACAGTAACTGAAGCAGATAACACCTACCACCTTCCTTTCTTTTTAAATTATTAAATCAACCAAAATAACAATATTAACATCCAGATTAGACTTTAACAGTTTATCCAGATCTATCCTCAAAACTCACCCTCTCAAAACCCACCACTTCCTACCTTTAATCAACATCAACTTGCCGGAAAATAATATTCAGGAAAACTCGCCGGAAAGCTTGGCGGAAACCTGCAACTCGCCGGAAACTTGCCCGACGCATCCTGTGCATGATGCCTCGCTCTAAGGACGCATCCCATGGCCACGTGTCCATTTTTTATTGGGTTTTGCTCCAAAGACGCATCCCGTGCTTGAAGGACGCATCTCGTGCTTGAAGGACACATCCCGCTCCAAGACGCATCCCATCTTCATATCAGACGCATCCCATCTTCATCCCAGACGCTTCAAGTTTTCAGACGCATCTCGTGCATTTGGATCCGTGATGCCCTACTCCAAGGACGCATGAGCTGGCTATTTTGGTAAGTCAACCATTTTCCTGGCCATTTTAGTAATTTTCTCATGTATTTATCGCATACGTAGTGTGGCAAGGATAAGAACCTGAATTCTATTCACGGGACACGATATGTAGCTCCTGATATTGAACCTTTATTGATATTTAGTGTAACTAATTAAGATGTTGATGGAATTTTTTTATGGAAACAAAAGAATTACTAACCAACTTGAGGTTCTTAATGAATTTCCATGGGATGGCAAAAAAAAAAAAATGATTCAAAATTTCAAATTGATAATTCGTACAACGGTACTTGCTTTATAATTTAATATATAACCACATAAAAAGGTTTGAGTGTATGATAAAAATTAAACACCTATTTTCTATGATAAAAATTCTCGGATGAGGCTAAATTAGATGGATGCTTTTGTGGTGTAGAACATATCCCATCATGAGGTACTCATAGCCTCCAGGCTACGAGATTATAAGGTAGAGAAGGGAAAGTCTTGGACAGTTAGCAATATTTTCAATTAGGGTTTCAATTTAAAATGTTACTACATAACAGGAGTTTTTTTTTTTTTTTTCAAATTATTTGGTTTCCTTATAAATTGGTGTATATGCATTATGTCTAGTGGAGATAGATATAATCAGGTGGTTCCGCTAGAGGCACGATTATACTCTAGTGGTCTATCAGCGATACAAATTTTCTGTTAAAAAAAATATAGTTTATAATTTAATATAGAAACGGAAATTATATGCAAGACCAGAAGGGCAATTAAACACATGTTTTCTATGATAAAATTTTCCAGTGACGAATGACGATGAGACTAAATTTAGATAGATGTTTTTGTGGTGTATAGAATATCTTACGTACGGTGTAATCAGATAAGAAGAAAGAGAAAGGCGAGTAGTTGGCAATATATTGAGGTTGTTTAAATTTAAAAATGTGACTACACAATTTAAAAAATATATTCAAGTGGTTTAAATTTAAAAATATGACTACAAAATTTAGAAAGTGAAAGTTTGAGTGGCGCTGTGAGAGACAACAATGTGTGGGTAATGAAATACACAAATTAATAAAATGGATCATTCTAATTCAATACGGTATTGTTTGATTATCATATGGAAAATAGAATCATTTATTACTTTGTGTTGTTTCATTCTAACTCATCCTACTCACATAACACTTTTAGTATATAAATCAATGTTTTCATGATCGGACCAGAGATTGATCCGGTCTCCTTACAGGGTTAAAGGTCAGACCGGTTCGACCGGATTTAAAACCCGGATTACTTCATAAATCATATAAAAATATATATAAAATACATAACATGACAAGCCTGAAAAATTATATAAATATATATATATAAGTAATATATAAACATATAGAGTTTTAGGGTTATTTTAGTTAGGGTAATGAAAAAAAAATACATAACATGACTAGGGATGACAAAAATGTTGGGTTCGTAGGCTTTAGGGTAGCCGACCCTAATTAGGGTTAGCCTGCCCTAGTTAGGGTTAGCCGGCCCTAGTTATTAGGCCCACTTAGTTAACTTGTTGACCAAGTAGGAAACCCTAATCTTGTTCTATAAATACCTATGATGTAATTGTCGTCTGTGTCATTCTGAAAACAGTTGTGAGCATCTTATAAAAGTAAAACCCTAGTTGCAACCCGTGGACGTAGTGTAGATCCCAAAACGTATCCGGATCACAGTGGTTGGTTGTTTTAGCCCATAACACCTATTGATTAGGTGTTTGAGATATGAAAAGTCAAGAAGAATCAAAGATGAAGGTGAAGCTAATGGATTAATGAATACAACAAGTGTTGTATTGAATCCAAACAATAAGATATAACAATAAACAACCTTGGATATCAGATTTGAGCACAAGATCAACAAGAGAAAGTAACAACACTAATATTCATCAAAGAGCCAAAAGCTTGGCTAGGTTACAATGCTTAGGGTATTTATAGTAGACTCCTGACTTGCCAGCGAATTTATAAATTTGCTGGAATCTTAACTACACCAAGTCAGGATTACTAATTCTAGAGAGTTACAAAATAAGCCCCTATACATTCAAAATAGCTACTAACTACTATTAAACTAATCCAGCACAAGTATCAACGATCTCATAAGCTCTAACAATATCCCCCTAGATCGTTGCATACTTGTCTTTTCATTCTTCGGTAGTTGCCGCTGGATTCCCAATAGCTTGCTTCTCGGGCTCTGTTGGATTTTCTTCGATAACTATTGTTTCTGGTGGTGCCACGGTCTCGGTCGGTGCTTCCGGAGTTTCTTGAGTAACATTAGCTTCACACGTTGGTTGGTCCTCCTTAGTGGCCTCATATGTGGATGAGGCCGGAGGTGTTGGTGTTGTTTGTGAGGTTGTGGTGGGTGGATCAGCAGTAGAAGCAGAAGATCCGCCCTTCTTTCTTTCATGTTTCTTTTTCTTTCTCGCTTCCTGTTTCTTTGCATCCTTTTCTTTTCTCTTCTCCATTTTGTCAACCATATCCAGCATATCTCTTTTTAGCCTCCATGCTCGCTCCACCGCTCTCGAAAATAACGCCGCCTCCTCCAAATTAGCATTTCCTGCTCCCACGTTTATACGGTTGGCGTTTAGTATTGTCAGATCAGAGAGCCCAAACATGAAGACATCCATTGGATCCAGAATACGGATATCTTCATTTTCATTTGATCTTATAACAGCTTCACCGGTATTACTGTCATAGAACCATTTCTTGAAGTTTGTGAGAGCGACAGGAGCTTCTTCTGGAAGTTTGATCCGAGTGACAACTTTAGCTGGGTTGATTACCCACGCCACCTTCCCTTTTCCTGTAACTGGATCGATGGTTGTTTTGGACACTCTGCGCCTTGGTCGCTGAGGAGCGTGATTTTGGAATCCTTTGTTACATTCCTTAGCAATTATACGTTCAAAGTCCCTTCCTATTCCTCTTTCTTCGTGATTCAGTAAGTTTAGACGCCCAAGTTCCTTGAGATCCCATCTCGGAAGTGTGAATAGATCAAATCCAGTTTCAAAGTACTGAATTACTCCACCGCGTCTTTTTACCACGAACATTCCTCTAAGATTATCATACTTCCAACTGATAATCTTATCAGTAGCCTCAGATTTTTCAACTTTGATAACTTGATGAAAATCAGGAAGTCGTTCTCTTTCCTTTTTGAACCATTCCGGGTGCTCGGGAGCTAATGTTTTTCCATTTGCTTGCTCGTATAGAACTTCATCCTCAAGCCCCCATTCAATGAACTTTGATGGCATATCTTCCCGATCTACCGCTTCTTCCTCACTTTCATTACCTTCCGATACTTTGTCAACTGACTCTAACCGCCTCTTCTTTGCTTCAGCCTCTTTTTCTTTTCGAGATGTTTCTTCTTCAATAAAAGTATCGAAGTCAAAGATTTCGTCAAACGTGAACATTGGCTCGATTTTCATTTTCTCACACATCCCTCGCATCATCCTGTACATTTTCTCCAGCCCTGCTTGCTGGAACCTGATGAATTTGGACTGCTTAGCCATGTATGCAGTCATATCTTTGTTTTTTTTCCTCTGGTCTTTAAGCTTTTCCCTGAGGATGTTGGTATCATTTACTTGATTTTTCAATAAGCAGATTTCTTTTGCCACTAAAGGCCCGGTGTCTTTGATTAACTTGTCGTATAGGTCTTGAAAGGGGCGAACCCTTTGCGGAGGAACCGGAGGCCTTGAAATCCTTGTAGGCTTTACTGGAGACACATTTGATGGACCTTGACTTGCTTGGACTTCATCGGGATCAACAAGTATGGCGTCAACAAAATCATTCATTGTTTGAATTTCTTCAGGTATCGTTTCGGGCCTTTCTGTGGGAGATATTTCTTTACGCTTTAAACTTTTCTCTCTTTTCTCCTTCTCTTGCAGAGCGTGAATTGCTTTCAAATCTTTGATGTGTTGGCGGTGCTCTTCAGATTCAGCTGCCCTTATGCTTGCACCCATGAAATGTTCAGAGCTTTCTGTTGTCTTTTTCTTCTTGGGCGGTTCCCCTTCAGCAGGTTGTTTTTCTTTTCTTTTACCTTTACCGCGTTCTTCTCTTGCAGCTGCTTCGGCCTGAGCCTGAGCAGCTCTCTGCTGTTTTTCTCTTACTCCCTCTTTGTACTTCTGATAAGCTGCCTTGACATTTGGTAGTCTTTCTGCTCGGTACATCCAATCTTGCAGCAACACCCATTCATTGGTCTTTATTTCAGTATACTGTCGGCTGGTGGGGACATGAAACTTGTAAGTGTTTCCATCATTAGGGAGATCCTTGTGTTGATCGTTGATAAGCATTTGAATGAATCTAGGGTACATCGCCCACGTAGCTCCGTTTGCATTTTCACGCATGTAGTTGAATATTAAGCCCGAGAAGTTGAACTTCTGACTTAGGCATAAATTCAACATGGCCGCCGACCATTCCAGGTTCAACCCATCAAATCCACCTTTTCGATGAGCTAGACTCATAGAGATCACATGAACGATGAATCTCCAATCTCGGGTGAGTCCACCTCTCTTGATTTCTTTCTTATTGCGGAAGTCTCCAACATAGCCCATTCCTCTAAAACCATCAAGGACATCATCTTGACTTAGAGTTCACGAATCTTGATTGTTGTCTTGAAACCTTAACACCTGACGAATCCTGTCTTCAGTCACCTCCACTCTCTTGTTACGAACGATTGAAACTATTCCTGGTTTGTTGTTGATGGATTCTAGCTTCACATTTTGCCAGAAGTGTTGAATGTGTATGGGGTAGACTATAACAGATGTCTCCACAGCGTATCCGATCCTGCTGGAACGCACCCATCTGGTTACGTCTTCAAAATCAGTAGGCACTTCGTATAGATTTATACTTTGATTGTGCTTTAGCGTTTTATCCCATTCCAGATTCTTCACCATACTGCACATTACACGGAAAACGAGGCAAGTTAGAATGGGTAACTACACGATAAACTGTGCATAGAATAGAATTTACAAGAAATATACAGAATTATATTACATATTTAATTAAAAAATGAATTTAAACAAAATAAAACTATAATTTCGCTGTCAGATCAAGCATTTTCATCGCTAATGCTGGTTATCGGGTTCAACCACTAGATCAATAAGCGAAGATTGATCATCGCTGACTTCGCTAACTGATCAGACCCCGATTAACTTTGCTAAGTTCGCTAAGTTCGCTAGAGATCTGATGCAATAAAGTTTGATCATGTTCACTTGTTTTCAAGGATAATTTCGCTGGCGAACATAGCGATGACGACGTTTCTTTTCCGGAAACGGTTTACCAGCGAAGACAAC
Organism: Helianthus annuus; assembly: GCF_002127325.2. Classification (NCBI taxonomy): domain Eukaryota; kingdom Viridiplantae; phylum Streptophyta; class Magnoliopsida; order Asterales; family Asteraceae; genus Helianthus; species Helianthus annuus. The sequence goes on from NC_035449.2 coordinate 84,603,856, forward strand.
ACTCTAAATCGCTACACGAGCGAAATAGATAGTTTGCTGGTTGCTCGAACTCGCGTTCGAGACTTTTGAGTTTCTCAAGTAAATTCGCTATATTCGCTGACATCATGTTTATTTCGCTGTATTCAAAAATTTCATATAGAACCCTTTTAAAACCCTCTTAACTGTTCATATCCCACCGATCACACATTGGATTGCTCATATCTGAAATTATACAGACATTTTGATGGCTGATTCATCTTGGTTTTAACACTTATATCCTATAACATGAATCTAAGATCTGTAATTGCATCAAGAACAACCCGAAAACCCATATAATTTCAAGACCCAAAACCCACAATATATTAATCAATCATAACCGAAAGATCAGAGAATGTATCGAACCAAGAAATGAGAATCGTGATTTCGTGAAGGAGATTACCTGATATTCTTGATAGGATATGAATTCTGTGTTGAGTTTATGAACAAATCGGAGATTAAGTGATAGAGAAGATGAAGTGACCGGCGTTGAGAGGTTTTGAAGATGATTTTGAAATTTTAACTGTTGGTAAAAAAAACGTATACATATGTACGAATTAGGATAACTAGCGAACTTATAAGTTCGCTGGTATCTTAATTTCGCCGCTGTTTTCTCCTTTTCAAACAATTTTTATTTATTTTTTTTTTGCTTGATGATTTCAAACTTTCTCGAAAAACGTGCCCATTTTTTATTAAAAAGCTTTTTACTTCCAAATATTTACAATAATGCTAAAAATTTGGCCATTTTGACTCCGAACTTCAAATTTCTTGCTTTGGGAGGATTCATTTAACGCAGATTTTCTTGAAATATCTGACGCTTATCGAACTTACCTGCAGAAGATCACATTGCCGACACTTGCCAAATTCTTAATATATTATTATTATTTTGCTAACCAGGGCACAAGAAAAACTGTCAGTATGTTTGTCAGCTTAAATCCATGCATCCTTCTTTCAACATACCTTCGGAGAGCGTGTTTATCATGTTTTCAGTAATATTGACAAGTCTTCGATGGCCCCCACACAAGCTATTGAAAATAGAATCATTACGCCCTCGTAAGTCCCACATCAGGACATACCCCCGCGATCAAGGTATGCACAAAGATTCCTCATAACGGGTGAGTATATTGGTTTCATTCTCTTCAACGATAGAACGGAGATCAGGTCTGTACTTTCGTACAACAGAGATTCCAGGAGCTATCGAGGGTTAAGATAGATAGTTCGGCGAACAGGTCAGTACCACCGTACAGCAGAGTTACCAAACTGATCTATCAAAGGATTTGGCCAAAGATGGCACTTATTGTGGATTTTGGCCAAAAATGGCGCTTATTAGAAAGGGTTTGGCCTCTTTTTTTTTTTAGGCACTTATTATTAAAAGAATATCATAGCGTCTAGGTCAGCATGTATCTGGATGCAGCAGAAGAGCAACTATGATATCCTCCGAATGAAATACCAATATAAAGACCCGAAATCTCAGACTTTGGCAATCTGTCAACGCAAGATTCAAGACCATTAAGCCATATGCCGCAACGTGTTACCCACTGAGATGCGTAATGCCTGAGAAAAGCCAGAATTCTTGTGTAGACATTATGTTTTGCTCCCTAACAGCAGTTTACTCGTTGGTGTTGCTGAATCTACCGACACGTCGTTGCTTGGTACCCTGATTTCATTTTGTATTCTGTTCAAAGAAATGACAAAGTGTTAGCAATTTTCTATCGCTTCCTCTAACAGGAGTCTGACCTAAGCAAAGGATTTTCTGAATATCCCCCCTAAAATTTTTATTTTCGTGAGTCTGTTTGCCCGAAAATAATTTTTTTTTAACCAGAAAATCTTTTTGGTGGGCGACATCCTTCGATACTTGTTTTATTTTCAACAAGTTTTTTTTTTTTAATCAACACAAGATTCATTTCCAGTCAGGGAAATTGACCATTTCCAACCAGGTTACCAACTGGTTGAAACGAGTTTTGTCGAAGGCTTTCGTGAAGATGTCGGCCCGTTGCTGTGTTGTATCCACTGGCACCACTTGAATATATCCCTTTTCATAAGCATCTCGAATTGCGTGAATACGAATTTCGATGTGCTTTGTTCTTGAGTGGTGTATGGGATTCTTCACAATTCCTAGACACGCTTCATTGTCGATGAATATAGGAGTCTTCATGATGTTGATTCCGTAATCCAGCAACTGATTTTGTATCCAAAGAACTTGTGAACAGCAGCTGTAGGCCGCGGTATATTCTGCTTGAGCGGTTGAGGTGGATACTGTTGTTTGCTTCTTGCTCTGCCATGAAATCAAACGGTTTCCCAGAAATTGACATCCTCCTGATACAGACCTGCGATCTACTTTGCAGCCTGCATGATCACTGTCAGAATATGCAATTAAATCAAAGTTACTATCTTTAGGATACCAAAGCCCTAGTTTCGGAGTTCCTTTGAGATAGCGGAAGATGCGCTTTACAGCAATTTCATGGGATTCCTTGGGATTTGTTTGGAAACGATCACAAAGACAAACTACCCACATGATGTCTGGTCTACTGGCTGTCAAGTACATCAGGGAACCGATCATTGAGCGATAAAAGGATTTGTTTACTGGCTTTCCCTGAGGATCTAGAGTGAGTTCTGTCTGAGAGGCGAATGGCGTGCTTGCAACTTTGCAGTCGTTCATGTTGTACTTCGAGAGAATGTCCCGAATGTACTTAGCCTGATGAATAAGAATCCCATCCTCCTTTTGCTTCACTTCTAGCCCCAAAAAGAAATTCAGCTCTCCCATCATGCTCATCTCGAATTTCGCCTTCATGACCGTTTCGAATTCTCTGCACAGTGCCTCGTTGGTTGACCCAAAGATGATATCGTCGACATAGATTTGCACGAGCATTACATCCTCTCCGATCTTTTTTGTAAATAAAGTCATGTCGATCTTCCCTCTGGTATATCCACATTCCAACAAATAAGTGGACAAAGTCTCGTACCACGCGCGTGGAGCTTGATGAAGACCATAAAGTGCTTTATCTAGCTTGAAGTAGCGACCTGGAAAGTGTGGATCTTCGAACCCTGGAGGCTGACATACGTAAACTTCTTCCTTTACTTTCCCGTATAGAAATGCACTTTTAACATCCATTTGAAAGACTTTGAAGTTTCTATATGAGGCGTATGCCAGGAATATTCTGATTGCCTCCAATCGTGCGACTGGAGCAAAGACTTCTTCGTAGTCAATCACTTCTACTTGTCGAAAACCCTGTACTACCAATCGAGCCTTGTTCTTGATAACCACCCCACGATCATCCATCTTATTTCGAAAGACCCATTTAGTGCCAATTGGAAACTTTCCTTCAGGTAGATCTACAAGTTCCCAAACTTTGAGCTTCCTGAATTGAGATAACTCTTCTTGCATTGCCTGAACCCAGCTGGAGTCTTGAATAGCGTCTTCGATGTCACGTGGAACTGATTGTGATAGAAAAGCTGCGAAGAGACCTTTGTTGATGCTTGACGACTGCCCGCGAGTACGTACTCCTTCTTCTACGGCGCCGATGACGTTTTCAAGAGGATGATTTCTATTTGTCTTGTATCCGGCATTTGTCAGAGATTCAATCTGCTGCGGAAGGTTGGTGAAGTGTTCGTCCACGTAAATCACTGGTGGATCATCTTCTTGAGTTGGCTCATTCACATTCGCCTGTGAAGAAGAAGCACCATTGTCTTGGGTGTTCTCAGGCGAAGTGTCACCAGTTGTTTCATTTACAGTCAGAATAGGATCAGCGGATGATGGAGATAAGCGGGTGGTGAAAGGAGTCAAGCCAATGTCAGACGAGTCAAACAATGGTTCAACTTGAGTGTCTTCAACTGGCTCATGGTCAGGTACAATCTCCGGAATTTCAAAGTTGTTGAAGATCACACCCACATCATAGAACCAATCAGGAGTACTTCCGGTGTTGGTGTAATTTCCTTCTTGAAAGTCAACATAGTAAGATTCAATTACCATTTTTGTTCGTTTGTTGTAGACACGGTAAGCTTTCTGTGTGGATTAATACCCCATAAAGTAGCAGATATCACCCACTGCTTCAAATTTGACGAGATTTTCTTGAGTGTTTAAAAGAGTGCACGAGCAGCTGAATGGTCTAAAGAAGTCAATAAGTGGCTTTCTTTTGAAGAGAATTTCATATGCTGTCTTTCCATGAGGTTTCACGATGAGTACCCTGTTTAGAACGTAGCATGCCGTATTAACTGCTTTTGCCCAGAAAATAATTGGAAGCTTTGAGTCCACCAGCATGGTTCGTGCAGCTTCGATCAGCGTTCTATTCTTGCGTTCAGCAACTCCATTTTGTTGGGGAGTTCTGGCTGCACTGTATTGGAGATGAATTCCCTTTTCTGTACAGAACGATATGAAGGTCTGATTCTTGAACTCGGACCCGTTGTCGCTTCTGATAGACTTCACTTTTAGCTTGGTCACGTTTTCAATCAGCGGAATGAATGATTTCAAAACTTCAGCTGTCTCGCTTTTTGCTTCAAGAAAATATACCCATGAAAACCGAGAGAAATCATCTGTTACAACCAAACAATAAGAGCTTTTAGCAAGACTTTTAACACTGATAGGACCAAAGAGATCCATATGCAACAATTGAAGTGGTGCAGATATCGTGTTCACTGCTTTGGACTTGTGCGGTTTCTTATGCTGCTTTCCCTGGGCGCATGCAATACATTTTTCAGAAAATGGAAATTCTTTAATTGGAAGACCTCTAACTAAGCTTAACTTAGAGAGTTTGTTCATATTTTTGAAATTAACATGGCCCAGTCGTCTATGCCAAAGCAGTGACTCCGATTCTGAAGCTTTGGAGATTAAGCATGTCAAGTTGTCATTTGTCTTGGCATTTTTCATGTTGAGCACGTATGTGTTGTTCTATCTTGGAGCAGTGAGCATGATCATTTCTGCAGGAACAACATAGCCGGGCTTCAGGAACAAGCATTCCATGTCATTGAAAAGCACCGAGATTCCTTTATCGCAGACTTGAGAGACACTCATAAGATTGTAGCACAGCTCTGGAACATAGTTGACATTTTCCAGCGTGAGGGCTTCGGACACCACATCTCCTACTCCAACAATCTTTCCTCCCTTTTCGTCTCCAGCGAAAGATACGAAATCACCATCAATGAAGCGAAAGTTCTTCAGCAGTTCCTTCAATCCAGTCATGTGTCTTGAACATCCGCTGTCGACGTGCCAGATGTATTCCATGAGCATTCGAAGCCATTTCTGGAGTTTATTCTGATATACACAAATATAAAAATATACAAATTAGTTTGATTTAGGAACCCAAATTTGCTTCATTTCGAATCTGTCGTGGTTTTGACCCACGTTGACCTCTTTTTGTTTCCAAAAATAGGCAATTGATTCCACCAGATTTTTAACAGATTTCTTAAGATAATTTAATTGATATGTGACGTTTGTAAGAAAATCATGTTCTGGTTTGGAAAACTTTTTGGTTTTACAATGTTTCGCTGTATGTCCTAAATGACCACAGCGAAAGCATCTTGAATTTTCTGCTTTCTTCATTTTCTTGTCCACTCTGCTTTCATCTTCTGAAAGTTCTTCATCGCTGTCTGAATCGAATCAGTTTTCAGACGTGTTGTCCTCGCTCGAGCTTTGTTCTTCACTTGCTTCGTAATTTGACTCATTGTAGCTTCGATCTTTGTTTGTGCCTTTTGAATCTTGGTCTTCAATAGCTTCATAACTTGAACACTCGAAGCTTTCAACACTAGTTGCTTGATCTTCACTTGAACTTTCTGATATTTGCTCGTCTTCTGTGGTAGTGACGCTTGAATTTTCATTATCATGGTCTTCAGTGACGCTCCTTTCTGATTCTGTCATACCTGTTCTGGAAGGAATAAATTCGGGAATTTCCTTTGTAAGGAATTTTCCAAAGCTATTCCTTTTTAATTCTGGCACAAATACAGGAGATTCACAAGCAACTTTATCATCACAACACACATAATTCAAATCATGACATTCAGACACAAAATGTTCACGATCACGGGTCTCAAATGTAGGCACATGGTCCTTACAGTCATCCAAGGATTTAAATTTAGGCACTTGGCCATTACAGTCATCCATCCTACTTAAATTATTACATTCATCCTTAACATTGTTTTTCTTAGAACAATTCCAGACGAACCAGTTAACGGTGGAATAACTGTCGCCTGAATATCCAATTCCTATTTTTGACCCGCCGCAGTCTCCATCCTCATCGCACACATCTTCTTTACCCTCAATGGGATCTGCATTGCTTTTAGAACAGTTAGCGGTTGTCTCATTTTTATAAAATTCATTTTGTTCAACTGAGGCCTTTTCATTTATGAGATCATTTTCGGGATGGGGAGTCGGCATAGGCACGTAGTTTTTGCTGTGGGGTGGAAAGAAAAGTTTTCTTTCATTTCCGTGCCTATCCTTATATCCAATCCCGTCTTTCACAAACGTTGGTCGTTGGCAATTTTTCATGTCAGTAAAGGCCTTTTGACTGACATTCCATTTATCTATTATAATTTGAAGTTTGTTCTTTTCGTTCAAAGCTTTTTCTAATCTTTCTGTAAGATCATTAATGATAAAATCTTTTCTAAACACAAATTCTTTAAGGGTTTGCATTTCAGCCAAAGTTGAGTTCAACTTTCTCTGATATGCAGCCTCGTTCTGTTTAAGCTCGTTGTTAAATTTTAAAGCTTTGTCTTTTTGCCTTTCAAATTCTAGGTTTAAGAATTTGTAATGTGCCACGACATCAACGCATGCTGGTGAGCATAATTTTTCTTTAAAACTAAGTGGAATACTATTTACCAAGTCCTTGTCAGCCTTTTCTTTTGATGAATCTGCTTTCATGGCTGCTGCTTGGACCTTATCCTTGCCTTTCTCAGATGTTTCTTTAGCAACATGTTTTTTTTGCTTGATCACAAGTCTCCAATGAAGTAAGAATGCTTTTCAATCCCTTGTCAGCAGCATTGTCTCCAGTCGGAATTCCAGCTGTCTGCTTCTCAAACTGCCTTGCAGATGATTCACCTGAGATCTTGGCCATCAGGGCTTTGTTAACTTGCTGCTTTGCTTCAGTGATTTCCTCACTCCAATCATAGTCTTCAACGACTAAAGCTTTTGGCATGCTGGGAGACGCATTGTTTTTGTTCTCTTCAACTGTGATTTGCTTAATAGCAGGAGTAGTTTCACTGTTTCCTTCTTTTAACAGAGGACAATCGCGCTTGAAGTGTCCTAGATTCTTGCAGTTGTAGCACCTCAGCTTAGATTTGTCAAAGCCAGCTTTTCCAAGACCTAAACGCTTTCCTGTCTTGTCTTGAAATTTCTTTAACCTCAAAGTGATCATGGCCATTTGCCATTTCAGATCCATTTCTTCCATATCATCTGGATCAACCTGCTCAGAAATGTGTTGAAGAGTGCCACATTTTCAGTGGATACTTTCAACACTTGAGTATCCACAGTGATGGTCTTTTCAACAAGTTGTGGGGCTTTAGATGCGCTTGCGGAAGCGTTCGCGTAAATTAAGTCAGAAGCTTGTGGAGTGATGCCCCCTGAAGCGAGAAATGCCACATTCTTCAATCCAGCTGAAGGTTGAGTTGACTTAGGTTGATACCCAGTAGTGTTCATCTCTCTTTTGTTAACATCCATTTCAAAGGCTCTTAGGGTGTTGATCAGATCTGACAGAGTGACAGGATTAGGATTGTTGAGGAAATCCTTCTTGATCATCATGCATTGTAGGCTCCATTCCTTGGGGAGTGAATCAAGCAGCTTCTTTATTGCAGCACGATTGGTAACAGGATTTCCTGCCTTCTTCATTTTGGTCATCATGTTCAAGAAGCGACTGATGTGATCAGAAAGACTTTCTCCACGAACTCCGCAAAACATGTCGTATTGTTTCTACACCATATCTCTCTTGCTTTCGATCAGTTCTTCATTTCCTTCATAGTACTCGATTAATGCATTCCAGAGTGCATTTGCAGTTCGGTGTTCTTCAAACATGTTGCAATCGTTGGTTGATAGAGCCATGGTTAGAGCAGCGTGTGCGCGACGATCACGTTGAATGAGAGCCTTGTCTTCATCAGTGAAGGTAGTAGCGTCATTGTTAGCAACTACTGCATCACCTCGAACTACCGTTGGAATATGAGGACCAGCGGTAACAGAGAGCCACAAATTGTAGTCCGTGTACTCGAAGAACGATTGAATTCGATTTTTCCAAGTGCTAAAGTCTTCCGCCCCTTTCAACTTTGGTGGACGAGTGGTAGTTCCAGTTTCAAGTTCCGCTTGAGCAATTGGACTTAGTTGATTTAGCGACATCTTTGCTTGATTTAGACAAGTATGAGCTGATCAGATATTAAATTCGCTGACAGGGCACTTAATTTCGCCGATGACCGATGATGATTGAACACCTTCGCTAGCTAATCCGCTACCTTCGCTGGAGAGTTATGCAATCCTGCACGAGCGATCACGTAACTTCGCTGACAAATCAAAACACAGACAGATGTTAGGTAAATTTCACTGATAACCGTGATAAGAACGCTGTGGTTCGCTATTACGGCTCTCGAAGTCGCCTTCGATAATTTCGCTCAAGGGACAATTGACACTATTTCGCTAATGATCAACAATTTCGCTTGAACAATGGTCGGCGAAATTAATGATTATGCGATAAGATTCTCAACGATTTGGTTTACTTCGCTATATTCAACGCTGAGTTCGCTGGCTTCAAGTTAATTTCGCTGGACAGAGGGTTTAACACGAACTAAAACCCTCTAATCACTCAAAAACAGCTCAAAAACCATGTTTTGATGCAACAAAATGTCCAAAATGACTCTCTAATCAAGTATTAACAGCATCCTATCGATTAAACACACCAAATCAATCCATTTTAAGCTCAAAAATTTGAAAAACCTTGAAACTTTAAAAAAACCTTCAAAACAATGAAAAATCTCAACAAGAACACAACAACCAAGAGCACAAAGGCTCTGATACCAAATTGTAGATCCCAAAACGTATCCGGATCACAGTGGTTGGTTGTTTTAGCCCATAACACCTATTGATTAGGTGTTTGAGATATGAAAAGTCAAGAAGAATCAAAGATGAAGGTGAAGCTAATGGATTAATGAATACAACAAGTGTTGTATTGAATCCAAACAATAAGATATAACAATAAACAACCTTGGATATCAGATTTGAGCACAAGATCAACAAGAGAAAGTAACAACACTAATATTCATCAAAGAGCCAAAAGCTTGGCTAGGTTACAATGCTTGGGGTATTTATAGTAGACTCCTGACTTGCCAGCAAATTTATAAATTTGCTGGAATCTTAACTACACCAAGTCAGGATTACTAATTCTAGAGAGTTACAAAATAAGCCCCTATACATTCAAAATAGCTACTAACTACTATTAAACTAATCCAGCACAAGTATCAACGATCTCATAAGCTCTAACACGTAGGTCACCTTGACCGAACCACGTAAATTCTCGTGTTCTTTATTTTCTGCTAGTGTGTGTGTTTGTTTGTTCCGCTGCCGCTCGAGCCTACTCTGATCCGGTCTCCTTACAGGGTTAAAGGTCGGACCGGTTCGACCGGATTTAAAACCCGGATTACTTCATAAATTATATAAAAATATATATAAAATACATAACATGACAAGCTTGAAAAATTATATAAAAATATATATATATAAGTAATATATAAACATATAGAGTTTTAGGGTTATTTTAGTTAGGCTAATGAAAAAAATACATAACATGACTAGGGATGACAAAAATACCCGAGCCGACGGGTACACCCGAAACCCGACACAAATGGGATGGGTATCCCGATACCTAATGGGTATTGGGCTGGGTATGAGATTAGTTTTAAAATATTCGCGGGTATGGTAGGGTATGGGATTAGGTGATACCTGACCTGATTACCCAAAACCACATACCCATTTACCCGATTACCCGAATGCAAATGATTGGGGACTTGTAATCGTCCATGAGCTTGTGGATCTAAATGAAGGTTGGCCAGTTTTGAAGCATTTGGATGATGCAGCCAAAGAAGGGAAGAGGAGTTGGACCTGGTGGCAGTTGGTGTGTGTTTTTTTTTTTTTTTTTTTTGAATTTCTTTTAAGGGAAATTGGCCGGTGATAATCTCTACTAGACGTCATTGGCCATTGGCAGTCACACCTTTGAATATTATCCCTACTAGTCCAATCTTTCACCTATTTTTCCTCCACTGGTTCCTCGTCAAAAAACTTAACGGAGTTAAGTTTTTTTTTCTGAATAACAAACAAATGTTTTATGACTTTTGATTAGAACGATGATGCGAGTCTATTGACGTAAAACTTACCTCGAAATGATGCTCCAAACGACTTGTTTTTTGTTAATTGGAAGTTTAAACACCCGAATTGAAGCATCATTTTCGTCGTTTGGAGGACCGTTTCGAGGTAAGTTTTATGTCAATCGACTTGTATCGTAATTCTGTTAAAAAATTCCTAAAACATCTGTTTGTAATTCAGAAAAAACTTAATTGCGTTAACTTTTTAAACGGGGGACAGGTGGAGGAAAAATAGGTGAAAGGTTGTCCCGGCAGGAGAAATATTCAAAGATGAGACTGCCAAGAGCCAATGACGTCTAGTAGAGATTATTACGGACCAATTTCCTTTTTTTAATGACATTGAAGAACAAGAGGAATATGATGATGCCAATAGAAGATTGAAAAGTGGTTGTTGCTAAATTTGAAACATCTTGATGGAAATTTTTGGCACTGACTTAAGGCTACTAATGAATTTCATGGTATGGAAAAAAAAACATTTAATGCAAATTGCTAATAACATCTACTAATGGCGCAACTTTGAAGGGGCTGGTGGGTCGTCCGATCCTCCGAACTTTTAACTAAATAGCATTATATATGTAGTTTTCGTATATAAATTTTTGGGTACATACGTTTTCGACCCCCTGGTCGAAAACGTCAAGCTTCGCCACTGAAAGCTGCAACTGTACTTGCTTTATACTACACTAGATTATAACCCCGTGTATTACACGGGTTGAATAAATAAATTTTATATACTAAATAATAAAATAATATATACTTAAAAACTTTTTTTATTGCATGAGTTGAATAAATATAATTTTATATATTAAATAATAAAAAGTTATATCTATAAGAACAATATTGTACAAGTTAAATAAATGTAATTTTATATACAAAATAAAAAAGTTATATTTTTAAAACCACATGTATTACACGGGTTGAATAAATGTAACATTGTTTACCAAATAATAAAATAATACATCTTTAAAAAACTCCATTTATTACACGGGTTGAATAAATGTAATTTTATATACCAAATAATAAAAAAATATATCTTTAAAAATGTGCGTATTACACGGTTTGAATAAATCTAATTTTCTTTACTAAATAATAAAAAAATATATATATCCTTAAAAACCTCGTGTATATTACGAATTGAATAAATCCAATTTTATACATCAAAAATTAAAATTACGATTTTGGCCCCGTGGTTATATCACTTTTACCCTTTTAGCCTAAAAAAGAATTTTTTAACATCTAAGCCCCCAACGTCTTTTTTTCTAACCTTTTTGGCCCCTAACGTCTTTTTTTAACCCTTTTGGCCCATAACATTTAATGGATGGGGTTAGTGTTAGGGGTCAAAAGGGCTAGAAAAAAAGACAGTGGGGGCTTAGATGTTAAAAAATTCTTTTTTGGACTAAAAGGGTAAAAGTCATATAACTACAGGGGTCAAAATCATAATTTTCTCTAAATAATATTATAAATGAGAAGAAAAGATTAAACTAAATAATAATTATTCATAAGATATTAAACTAAATAATATTTAATAGGAGAGTTATCTATAATTAATTAGAAAAGATTAAATTAAAATAATAATTATCTATAACAGGTGGCCTAATATGATGACAAGTGTCCCTAAAGTGGTTTCTTTTATTATAGTAGTTAGAAAGTTAGAATTTAGATTTACATAGGTTTCTTGTAATATTGATAATTAATATTAATTATTAATAATAAAATAGGGTGGAGATACAATAGGAAGTTTATTTGGCTAGGAAGGATAGAAAGTGATCTTGACCATCCATTAAGTTAATCAAGGGCTAAGATTAAATCAGGGAAATTGAAAGGAAGAAAAGAGGCGCGTGAGTTTGTTCAAGGGCATTCTAGTCAATCCAAACCAATAGTTTCTCTCTCCTCCAATTCCCCCACATTTTTTAAACGTTAATAACTCTTTCATACGACATTATTTTTTTTATAAAAATTGCACCAAAAAAACGAGCGTTTTTTTATCTTTAAAACGAGTATACTATTGCTATATTTAAAAAAAAAAATTTAACCCAGTTGCGTAAAACGCAATAGAAAAACAACGTAAAACGCAATGAAAAAAAAACCTAAAAAGTGACATTTTTCTAAAACGCAATGCACCAAAAACACAAAGAAATGACTTATTTGTAAAACGTAATGACCAGAAAACACATAGAAATGTCTTATTTGTAAAACGTAATGGCCAGAAACACATAAAAAAGTGTTTTACCTAAAACGCAATGCACAAAAAACACAAAGAAATGACTTATTTGTAAAACGCAATGGCCAGAATACACTTAAAATGTCTGTTTTCTAAAACGCAATGGACTGAAAACACATAAAAAAGTGTTTTACCTAAAACGCAATGCACCAAAAACACAAAGAAATGTCTTATATGTAAAACGCAATGGCCAGAATACACTTAAAAATGACTCATTCTAAAACGCAATGGACTGAAAACACCTAAAAAATGTGTTTTACCTAAAACGCAATGACTAAAAACACTTAAAAGTGTGTTTTTTTTTCTAAAACGCAATAGCCAGAAACCACATAAAACTCTCTTATTTCTAAAACGCAATGGACACATAAAACTGTCTGTCCCTGTGAACTGTCTGAATTGTCTACGAATTACTGTCTTCGAAATGAGCAAATTTCTGGAAAATTAATTTTTCTGATGCGTTTTTAGTACAGCAATTTAATCGAAAAAAAAAATTTTCCCAGCCAGGGGCTGCCGCCCCTAGGACCCCGCTACCGGGGGCTGCCGCCCCCGGACCCCCGCAAAGATCGTAAAACGCAATGACTAAATCAAAAACCCAGATCATGAAAATGAAATTAAAGAATTTCTTACATGGATTGAAGCCGATTTCTTCATCAATTGACGAAATTTGAATGATAGAAACACTTATCAACGCTCGAATCGAACGAATCGAGTGATTATCTCCAAAATCACCGGAAAAATGAGATTTTTTTTTATGAAATTAAACTGGGTTTTCTTCAAAAAAAGCTGAAGAACACGTTGATCGGGTACTGAATCATTAATTGGTGATGAAAATCGCACTATAATGTAGTGATTATTGAGATAGAAAGTGAAGAAATAGTTGAAGATGGTGGGTTTTGAAAATGGTGGATTTTTGAATTTACTGGGTTTTTAAAAAGGAAAAAGAAGGAGTTAGATTGACTAAAATACCCTTTCTCTTTATTTTAAAATTTGCCACATGTCATAATCCTATGGCTTCCTATCCTTCCTAGCGAAAATTAACTTCCTATTTGATCTTTTCCCTAATAAAATAATATATAAACACATTAAAAGGTAAAACACATGTTTCCTATGACAAAAATTCACGGTGCCGATGAGGCTAAATTTAGATAGATGCTTTTGTGGTGTAGAACATTTAGAGAAAGTCTAGAATTTGTTGTCCAAATATTCAAATGAGGTTTGAATTAAAAATGGGACTAAATTAAAAATCGCAAGTTTCTATGGGACTGTGGGGGACCAACAAAATGGATTGTCTTAGTTTTTTTTTTTTTTTTTTTTTTGGGATTATTACCATGGAGAAGATGAACAACCTTTAACATGGAGGAAACATTATCAGAAAATAGGATTTTTGTGAACGCATTTTGTCACCGTTTTGTCATCAAAACTCGATAGGAAACCGTTTTGCTGCTGCTTTACTACTCTTTTGTCATTTTTTGCTTCCTTTTTATGTGTACCTGCTCCATTGAAGATTTTTTTTGCAAATCTAACTATTTATGAAATTTGAAATCATCATCAAACATCAAATAACCCAAATTAAAATATCGAAATCCAAATATTCAAACTAAGAGCATTCACAATGGTGACCTGCACCATTGGCTCCAATTCAACCCTTTCAAACAACCACCAGAACCATAACCACCTGCACCACCGGATAATCACAATGAACAACCGACAACCTACAAGAATAGAACAACCACTATGGATCTACATCATATCAACCACCGTAACCACCTTTGAACATCATTAACCACCGACGGCACCCTGTCTCCGTCTTCCCACTTCTTCGTCTGAATATACCATTCGTCCGGATGCCATGGCCGGCGGTCTCTTCTGCCATCTCTGATCTCTCTCTCAATTTCTCTCTATGGCGCCCCTCTATCTCCGGTGGTGGTTAATGGTAGTTGCTTGAAATGGGTTAATCAGAGCCACCCCCACCTTCTTCGAGCACCTCAACCCCCACTTACCGTGCACCACTGTTGACCCCCTTCACCGTTTTTAAATCCAAACTATCTTTCCACCACCTGAAACCTAAAACCACTGCAACCCCTCGCTTCCAGCGACCACCACCTCAAACCTGCAACCCCCACCTATCCCGATAATCGGTTGAGCCATGATTCCCATCTGCAACTAAAGTTTTTTGTTCTTTCCCTATTGTTAGGGATAGAATTTTACAGCCTATGGATCACGGATCCTCTAGTGTGGCATGGATCACAGATCCTCAGTTCAGTTTGAATTAAGGATCTTCAAAAGACATTGCAGGACTAAGGATCCAGGATCCTCATTATTATCCTAATACTAACAATTGTTTTCATTATATTTGAACTTGTTTTGCAGGTCGAGTGGGACTTGGTCTAACCGAGATTTCAGGGGAATATGCCTTCTAATTCTGCACGTGCATGAGCTCTTCGACCGTTGTGGTGATCGTGGGAGAACTTGCACCTTTTTCGGATTGTTAGTTAGCTAGCTAGTTTCTATTTTTAAAAGGGGACAATAAGCTTGATTAGATAACAGTTAGCAACACACACTACTCTTGAGAACTCTTTGCACACTAGTGATCCTTGTACCGAGCTTGTTATCATCCCGATTTGTAAACCTTATATGTTTAATATAGTTGGTGATCGGTAGTTTCCATCACCCGAGATTTTTTGTGCCGGAGATCATACATTGATCAAGGGCTTTTTCCTCGTATAAATCCTTGTGTTCACCATTCATTTCATTCATACATTATTCATACATTTGATCATTAAACCAAGCATCACACCTCACAAAATCGGATTTGGTTGCATTATCCTTGTGTGATTTTTGACCAAAACAGTTTGGCGCCCACCGTGGGGCAATTGGTGCTTCAATTCTGAGAAATTTTGTTCATTTCATTCATTTCGGTTCATTACCATCAACCACATGGCTTCTCAAGTGAAGAACACTTCAAGCTCCATGCCGGCGATCATCTCTTCACAGGGCATTCCACCTTTGCCACTTGTTTCTTCTGGATCCTAGAAGAATGCGGAGAACGCTGCGAAGAAACAAACCTCCGTTTTCTCAAAATTAACCTCCGTTGTTTCTTCTAGTCTTACTAACAATGATCTTTATTCATTGATTTTGCAGATGAGGGATTACATGCAGCAGCAGGACAGAACTAATGACAGGATCCTTCGAGAGATTGACGACATCAAGAAATTGAAGAGATCAACGGAGGATCACTCTCCTTTGATGCCGAGATCGCTGAATTTCGACACTCCAGTCACAACCGCCCAACACTCTACAGCATCAGAGATGTCCAGTACCAGGGTGGATCATTGGGTATGCGTTATGGATCATCGGCAATGACTCAGGCACAAGGATCCTACTTTCAGCCTTCAGGATCCTCTTTTCAGCCTCAAGGATCCTCCTTCCAGCATCAAGGATCCTTCACTAGTTCAGGAGGATACATGGGGACGCAGACAGTTCAGGGATCCTACTCTCAATATCCGGATCCTCATCTCAGGTTCAAGGATCCCCGTCTCAGGGTCAAGGATCCTCATCTCAGGCTCACGGATCCATGGATTATCCTCCAAGACCTCAAGCTTTGGTGTTTCAAGGATCCCACATATTTCAGGATCAAGGATCCTTAAGAAGTGCAGAACCCAGAAGTTCAGAGATTCACTTGGGAGACTCCATACCAGAATCTCGCCAATATGGATTCACATCAGGAATCCCAACCTTGAATCCCTCAGGAGGTAACACTTTGAATACTTCTTATAATGCCAACCATGGCTTTGTGCAGGATAAAGGAATCAACCAAGCTATGGCTAAGGAATTGCAGAAACTCAAGGATATGATATCCAGCGTTCCAGGAGTGGTTAAGCCCATTCCTGAAATTTCAGATGGGAGTCACAAGATATCTCTCTTTGCACCACCTATTTGTGATGCGGAGATTTCGAAGAGGTTTCAGACACCAAATATGAAGCTATATGATGGTTCAACTGATCCAGAAGAGCATGTAGCTCAGTATAGAGAAAGAATGGAGATTAATCCCATTCCTGAGAGGTTAAAAGAAGCATGTCTATGCAAGGGTTTTAGATCCACACTGACGTCATCAGCTCTTAAATGGCTGCTAAGTCTTCCCCCTTACTCTATTACTTCATTTGCTAATCTAGTTAATTTGTTTAATAGCCAGTTCTCATGCAGTAGGAGATTTGAACGATTAACTAGTGATCTATATAGGGTAACACAAGGTCAAAATGAATCACTTAGAGAATATATCACTAAATTCAGTATAGAATCCTTAGAGATTCCTAATTTGGATATTGCTACGGCTGTAGAAGCCTTTAAAATGGGTTTACTTAAGGATTCACAATTCTATGATGATCTTGTCATGACCCATTGCAGGAATCTTGATGAAGTAAGAACCAGGTCCCTTAGATTCATCCGTCTAGAGGATGATAAAAGGATCCAAGAAAGACTGGCAGGATCTTAAAAGCAAGGATCCTACTTCAGGAACAACAAGTCCAAATCATATAACAAGTCTGATAATCAAAACGTGCATGCAGTGGAGCAAGAAGAGGATGACGAAGATTATCCACCCATTTCTGAATATTGCTTTGCTGTTGATAATAATGAACTAATCCTTGCAATGCAGAATCTAGGTGAAAAAGCAATATGGCCCAGAAAGAATGATAAGCCAGCTGCAACAAAAGACAAATCCAAATGGTGTGCATATCATGAAGATTTCGGCCATCTCACTGACGAATGCATAGCACTCAGGAAAGAGATTGGTTATCTGTTAAGTAAAGGACATTTGAAGGAGTTATTCGGAAGAAAAAATTCAAGGATCCAGGATCCTGAAAAGATTCCAGAAAGAGCTCCTGCTCCCCCAGCTGATGCACAAATCATCAACTTCATATCTGGTGGATCAGACATATGTGGTACTTCCTTTTCAGCAGCTAAGATGCATGCTAAAGAGACGAAGATGGATAATGGGGATAGACCCATTCGAACCTCAGTCCTTACACAGGAGAAAGTTATATCCTTCGATGAGGATAATCGTGTGGATATTCAGGATCCTCATCATGATGGTCTTGTTATTACTTTGTTTATATCTAACCATTTTGTTTGAAGGATTCTCATATATGGAGGAAGCTCAGTGAATATCATTCAACTTGATGTCCTCAAGAAGATGAACATCCCTGAATCAGAAATTATCCCAAGATCATCAGTTCTTGTGGGATTCAGTGGAGAAACCAAGAACACATTGGGGGACATTAAACATCCCATTTACATAGAGGGAGTTAATTCTTTTAAAAAAAATGGTGTTATTGATTGCTTATCCTGTTGCAATGTATCCTTGGCAGGCCATGGATACATGACATGAAAGCGGTTCCATCTACATACCATCAATGTGTCAAACTCCCTACTCCATGGGGAGTGGTGAAGATTGAAAGCGACAAACAAGAGGCCAAGAATTGCTATACTTCATCAATGAAGCCAGCCTCAAGACCTAGGGAGCAATAACAATTAAAGTATCCTCCAAGAGATGTCCTGGAGGCGAGAGAACAAGATGTTAAAGTTATCTTGGTGGATCCTCAGGATCCTGAATCCAAAGTCTTTATAGGATCCAGGATCCTCAATGACATCGAACAGGATCTAGTATCCTTCCTCAAGAGTAGAAAAACTACCTTTGCCTGGAAGCATGAGGACATGGCAGGTATTTCTAAAGATATTATCACTCATAAACTTGGCATTGACAGGTCATTCAAACCCATACATCAAAAGAGGAGAAAGTTTACACCTGAGAGGAATGCCATCATCCAGGAGGAGGTAGATAGACTGCTCCGAGCAGGTATGATTAGAGTGGTTAAGTATCCAAGGTGGTTAGCCAATGTGGTTGTTGTTCAAAAGAAAAATGGAAAGTGGAGGGTATGTGTTGACTTTACTAATTTAAACAAGGTATGTCCCAAGGATCCTTTCCCATTACTCCACATTGACTCCATGGTGGATGCTACCGCAGGTCATGAGTTGTTGACTTTCATAGAGGCTTCATCTGGATTTTAACAAATTCAGATGGAACCATCTGATCAAGAGGATACAACCTTTATGACCCCAACTGGTATCTAATGTTATATCGCTATGCCATTTGGACTAAGAAATGCAGGTGCTACCTACCAAAGGCTAGTCAATATGATGTTTAAAGAACAAATTGGACGCACGATGGAAGTGTATATAGATGACATGGTGGTTAAGTCCAAAAGAGCTGAGGATCACCTTAGAGATTTAGAAGAAGCATTTGATATCCTTGATAAATTCAACATGAAATTGAATCCTTCCAAGTGCCACTTTGGTGTAAAAGCTGGCAAGTTCCTACGTTACATGGTGAGAGGCATAGAGGCAAGTCCAGAGCAAATCAAGGCGATTGTGAATATTAAGTCTCCTGCCAATGCTAAGGATGTGCAAAGATTGACAGGAAGGATCGCAGCTTTGAACAGGTTCATCTCAAAGTCATCAGAGAATTGCAAGGAATTCTATAACATCCTAAGAATGAACAAGAAATTTGAGTGGACTGAAAAGCATGAGAATGCTCTCAAAGCCCTTAAGGATTATCTATCCTCAGCCCCAGCCTTAATGAAACCGGAAAATGGGGATATATTATCCTTATACTTGGCAGTTTCTTCTAAGGCAGTAAGTGTAGTCCTTGTAAAGGATCATGAAGGTACCCAACATCCTATGTAATATGTAAGTAAAAGTTTGCTTGATGCTGACTCCAGGTATTCACATTTAGAAAAACTTATCCTTGCTTTGATTATGGCATCTACTAAATTACGCCATTATTTTGAAACTCATGCTATTATTGTTAAGACTGACTTCCCAATTAATAATGTTCTTAGGAAACCTGAATTGTCAGGAAGAATGGCAAAATGGGCAGTAAAGCTTAGTGCTTATGGCATACGATATGAACCAAGAACTGCCATGAAATCTCAAGCCTTGGCTGACTTTGTGGCTGATTTCAGTAGTGATCTACAAAGGGAAGCTGAATTGGAAGTTCAACAGCTTGAAGAGACTAAGGATCCTTGGATACTCTTCATAGACGGGGCTTCAAATGTCATGTTGGTGCATATTTGTGACAACAACTTAGATTTGGTCTTTGGATATCTTGTAATTAGTAAAACGATAATCAGTTAGTGCGCTTAGCTTTGTAATAGTTAATTAAGAGTGATTGGGCCAAACCAAACCCACATATGGGGGATGGTTTGCGAAATGGGCCTTGCCCATGACCTAGCCCATATGCAAAGCTTTGTCCTATATAAACAAAGCTTAGCATTAGGGTTTAGGTTAATCTTCTAATCACCTTAATCATCTTGGAGAAAATTCGTGAAAGAGAAAGGCTTGGACGAATTGGGATCTTTATTGATTATAATCGTTTGAAGATAATCAATAAAGATCGGGTTTATAGAGATTTCTGTTTCTTCACTTTTCTGTGAAATCTGATCTAGGGGATTCCGCACTCTAGGTTAGATCGACGATTCTGTTATGATCCGCACAGTTAGGGGACCTACATGTCAAAGGAACTGGACTAGGAGTACTACTAAAATCGCCACAGGGGGACATAATACCCCACTCAATTGCTTGTGAGTTTCAAACTACTAATAATGAGGCTGAATATGAAGCCTTAATAACTGGTTTGCAAATTGCCAAGCATATGAGGATCAGGTATCTTAAGGTACATGTAGACTCATTGTTAATTACTAACCACTTTAATGGTTCTTATGTTGTTAAAGGTGAAAGACTAATCAAATATCTAGAGATAGTCAAGAAGTTGGTAGACTCTTTTTCTTCTTTTAGTTTGACACAGGTACCCAGGGAAGAAAATGCAGAAGCTGATGCTTTGGCCAACCTTGGATCATCATTGAAGATTCCAGAGGATATTAAAATTCCCATCATCTATATCTTGACTCCTGCTATTGAGGATCACACAGCTATGGAATAGGGGAGGATTCTGCAATCATACCTAGTGATGATGTACAGTCACATTCAGGATCCTGGATCCTTCCAATCATGAGATATATACAACATGGAGAGATCCATACAGGAGAAAATCCCAGAGCTTTCAAAGTCAAGGTATCTCAATTTACAATATTAAATAACATGTTATACAAACGATCTCTTGCAGGTCCATATCTAAGGTGCATTGAGGATCCTGAAATCCAAGAAGTCCTGAAGGATTTCCATGAAGGAAATTGTGGAAACCACACTGGGGGCAGAGTATCGTTCTCAAGGATCCTCAGAACAGGATACTATTGGCATACAATGAAGAAGGATGCTGTGGATTATGCCAAGAAATGTGATGCTTGTCAAAGACATAGCAATATCCTTCATCAACCAGCGGAGCTCCTACATCCTATATCCTCTTATTGGTCATTCATGAGATGGGGAATGGATATAGTTGGCAAACTTCCCAAAGCACCAAGAGGAAAAATGTTTATGCTTTCCATGATTGATTACTTTTCCAAATAGATAGAAGCTGAAGCATTTGCTCAAGTCAGAGAAAAAGAAGTGATATCATTTATTAAAAGAAACATTATTACCAGATTTGATGATAACATCAACACCAGTCCACCCACAAGCTAATGGTCAAGTAGAATCATCCAACAAGATCATCATCAACAACTTGAAGAAGAAGCTTGGATCCAAGAAAGGAAAATGGTCAGAAGAGCTACCTTATGTGTTATGGGCTGATAGAACTACTCCCAAGAATGCCACTGGCCAGACTCCATTTTCTTTAGTGTTTGGAGCTGAAATAGTGATCCCTACAGAGATGGTAGTTCCTACTGCAAGAACAAGCATCCGTGATCCTGAAGGAAATGCTGAAAACTTGAATCAAGATTTGGATACCATAGAAAAATTCAGGGATTTGGCAAGGATAAGATTGGTTAGTTACCAACAAAGGATGGCTGGAGCTTATAACAAGAATGGCAGGATCAGAAAGTTTCAAGTTGGTGACATGGTGTTAAGGAAAGCATTTCAAAATACCACAAATCCTGCTGATGGCAAGTTAGCACCAAAGTAGGAAGGCCCCTATCTTATTGAAGTTGAAGCAGGGAAGGGGGCATATCGTTTATTAACTATGGAAGGTGATCTGTTACCAAGAGCTTGGAATGTTGTCCATTTGAAGAGATACTTCATGTTAGAAGGATCTAGGATCCTTAGTCATCCTCATATCTGGTATACGTAAAGGATCCTTAGAGGATATACGATCCTCATTCTGGTAATGATTTAATTCTAATTTATTTAATCCTTTAATTTATTTGATTACAAGGAGAAGGATTCAGAATCCTTTATCTTTTTTCACTAAGTTATGAGTTTTCAGAAATGGGTGCATCTTAAGTTTTTGGTCAAAGGATCCTCATCTTAAGAAGTGGGCAAAGGATTAAGCATCCACAAAAGTCTACTAAGTTTTATGGGCTTGTCCCCAGTTTTATGGGTTTATCCTTAGTTTTTGGGCTTGTCCCCAGTTCGAGGTATCTATTACCTCCTACGAATCAGGTTCTTACACCTTCGCCAGTAGCGCCCGATTATCCTGGTGCAGTTAAAGGCAATGGGACCAGTACCCGCTTTAGGGGCTGACAATTTCATTGAACTGGCTGTATTTAGGATCCTAAGTATAATGATAGACGTGCCATACATCCGTTCCTAAGCTTTCTAACGTTTTCACGTTAGCTAAGGTTTTGGCATCTTCATGTCACTAAGTTTGGATAGTCGCCAGTATGGGCCATACTCCAGTTTACACAAGATCCTTTGGGCTTGTCCCCAGTTTTTTGGTCTTGTACCCAGTTTATTGGGCTTGTCCCCAGATTGTTGGGCTTGTCCCAAGATAAACAGTTATGTTTTATTTCAGGTTTCTAAAGCTAAACAGTTAAGGATCCTGGATCCTAACTTTATACAAGGGTTTGTCTTAAAATTGTTACAATTGTATGCATTAAGGATATAGGATCCTAACTTGGATTCTCTGGTATGATCCTTAGTTACTCTAACTTTATTCTTGATTTATCAATGTCACCCTTATTCTTTGACAACAGGATGTATGATCCTAAAATTATCCCACTTTTTAACTTTTCAATTATAGGATATTTGATCCTTGATCATATCCTAAATTTTTGACTTAAACTGATTTTTATACCTTCACTAATAACTTGTAAATTCAAAGAATTATACAATAATAATTGAAAGGTAAATATACATATAATACACAGAATGAACAACAAAAAGATAGTCGAAAGGTTAAAGTTTTATTTATTTATCCAAAGCTAAAACCCTTTAAAGGTTGTCAAAATTACCTACCCTGAGCATCTACCAGCAATACGTGGCCCGCCCGCTGGGGTAGGTAAAGGGTGTCCATATTAACAAGTCTTAAAGTGCAGGAAAGTAAAGATAGCAGAGTAATAGTGGCTTCATCCCCCCAAACAGAGGATCCTCCACCAACTATCATCCTACCTATTGTTCCAAGGATCATTGATCCTTAAACCTAAATACTACTGTTTAGTTATTACAGACCATAATTGTTCAGCATCAAAACATCACCAAAAAACCACTAAACCATAAAAAATGGGCCCCGGCCGCGCCTAGATATATCCATCATCGCACATTGCTGTAGCCTAAACCTTCACTGCCTTAACCTTCTCACCATCACCACCAGCTGCCACCTCAGGATCCATAACCCCACTGCTGCCGGCTTCGAGTGCCAAGACCTCCTCAGTTTCCTCCTCTTCATCCAGCTCGGCTAGCCTTTGCTTCCAACCCTCTTGGTCCCATTCAGCTCTGTCAAGGACAGGATCCTCAGCCTCCTTAGCCATTTGCAGCTTGATCTTCAGCATGGCAACCGTAGCAGAGTGCTTAGCCCCTTCCATGACCTTTGCCTTCTCCTGCTGAGCTGTGATCTGAGTCAGGACCAGTTCCTTCTGCAGCAGGTTGATATCCTTTTCAAAGGAAGAAATCTTCTTGTCTTTAGCAAGGAACATATGCTGGAAGTCCAAGTTTTTCTGCTTAGCTTCTGCTAGGTGTTGATCAAGGAGCATCTGGATCTCAGCAAATTTCTGCACAAGAGAGTTAACAATCAGGATCCCT
Organism: Helianthus annuus; assembly: GCF_002127325.2. NCBI lineage: Eukaryota > Viridiplantae > Streptophyta > Magnoliopsida > Asterales > Asteraceae > Helianthus > Helianthus annuus. The sequence continues at coordinate 84,627,542 of NC_035449.2, forward strand.
TATCCTCAGAAAGAAAAGTTCAGACTTAAGGATTTAGGATCCTTACCTCGGAGACGTATTCCTCAAACTGATGTTGAATGAGAGGGAGGCCTTCAGTGGGCTCAGCGGTCTTTCTCTTTTTGGCACCCTTGCTCCTTGTGCTCATGCTCTTAGGATTCGGGATGCTTGGGCTTGCAACCAGCTCCTTCTTGAGAGACCTTGAGGTGGCGTATTCATTAAGATCACTTACACTGAACCTGGAAGCATACTTTGAGGATTTTCCAGTGCCTACAAATACAAAACACAGATAAGTATTCATACCTTATATTTATTTAAACATTTATTTACACATAGATATGGATACTTACTTGACATTGTGTAGGAACCGGAGGAGATTTCTTGAGAATCCTTTGTTTTGCCTTGAAATGTTCTAATGGCAGGATCAAGCTTCCAAAAAGCAGCAATCCTTTCTTTTGTAACAGGAGACTCTTGGATGTGAGAGACTGAGATAGCTGCACAACAAAAACAGAAAGAAGGATCAGTTATCCTTGACAGAAAAAGAATCCTACTCTGGTCCTGGTCCAAGGATCCCATATCCTACCCTGGGTGATCCACTTTTTGGGGAGGTCATTCCCATTCGGGATAGAGTCCCTCTTTACATAGAAGAACTGGTTTCTCCAGTTGGAATCATTTTTGGATGACAAGATTGTAAATTGAGATACCTTGACTTTACAGTTGAGAACCGGTTTCTCCAGTTAGAATTATTTAATATTGTAAATTGAGATACCTTGACTTTGAAAGCTCTGGGATTTTCTCCTATATGGATCTCTCCATGTTGTATATATCTCATGATTGGAAGGATCCAGGATCCTGAATGTGACTGTACATCATCACTAGGTATGATTGCAGAATCCTCCCCTATTCCATAGCTGTGTGATCCTCAATAGCAGGAGTCAAGATATAGATGATGGGAATTTTAATATCCTCTGGAATCTTCAATGATGATCCAAGGTTGGCCAAAGCATCAGCTTTTGCATTTTCTTCCCTAGGTACCTGTGTCAAACTAAAAGAAGAAAAAGAGTCTACCAACTTCTTGACTATCTCTAGATATTTGATTAGTCTTTCACCTTTAACAAAATAAGAACCATTAAAGTGGTTAGTAATTAACAATGAGTCTACATGTACCTTAAGATACCTGATCCTCATATGCTTGGCAATTTGCAAACCAGTTATTAAGGCTTCATATTCAGCCTCATTATTAGTAGTTTGAAACTCACAAGCAATTGAGTGGGGTATTATGTCCCCCTGTGGCGATTTTAGTAGTACTCCTAGTCCAGTTCCTTTGACATGTAGGTCCCCTAACTGTGCGGATCATAACAGAATCGTCGATCTAACCTAGAGTGCGGAATCCCCTAGATCAGATTTCACAGAAAAGTGAAGAAACAGAAATCTCTATAAACCCGATCTTTATTGATTATCTTCAAACGATTATAATCAATCAAGATCCCAATTCGTCCAAGCCTTTCTCTTTCACGAATTTTCTCCAAGATGATTAAGGTGATTAGAAGATTAACCTAAACCCTAATGCTGAGCTTTGTTTATATAGGACAAAGCTTTGCATATGGGCTAGGTCATGGGCAAGGCCCATTTCGCAAACCATCCCCCATATGTGGGTTTGGTTTGGCCCAATCACTCTTAATTAACTATTACAAAGCTAAGCGCACTAACTGATTATCGTTTTACTAATTACAAGATATCCAAAGACCAAATCTAAGTTGTTGTCACAAATATGCACCAACATGACATTTGAAGCCCCGTCTATGAAGAGTATCCAAGGATCCTTGGTCTCATCCAGCTGCTGGACTTCCAATTCTGCTTCCTTTTGTAGATCACTACTGAAATCAGCCACAAAGTCAGCTAGTGCTTGGGATTTGATGGCTGTTCTTGGCTCATATCTTATATCATGGGCACTAAGCTTTACTGCCCACTTAGCCATTCTTCCTGACATCTCTGGTTTCCTGAGGACATTCTTAATTGGAAAGTTAGTTCTAACAACAATAGTATGGGTTTCAAAATAATGCCTTAACTTAGTTGATGCCATGATTAATGCAAGAATAAGTTTTTCGAGGTGTGAGTACCTGGATTCGGCATCAAGTAAACTCTTACTTACATAGTAGATAGGATATTGTGTACCTTCGTGATCCTTAACAAGGACAGCACTTACAGCGGTTGAGGATACCGCCAGATATAAGGATAACACATCTCCTTTTTCGGGTTTTGTTAATGCTGGTGCTGAGGACATATATTCTTTAAGGGCTTGTAAAGCATTCTCATGTTTCTCAGTCCATTCAAACTTCTTGTTCTTCCTTAGGATATCGTAAAATTCTTTACATTTTTCTGAGGATTTTGATATGAACCTGTTTAAAGCTGCTATCATGCCTGTTAGCCTTTGCACATCCTTAGCATTGGCAGGGGATTTGATATTCACCAGTGCTTTAATTTGCTCCGGACTTGCTTCAATGCCCCTCTGAGTTACCATATATCCTAGGAATTTACCTGCCTTAACACCAAAGTGGCATTTTGAAGGATTAAGCTTCATGTTATAATTATCAAGGATATCAAACGCTTCTTCCAAATCCCTTAGGTGATCCTCAGCTTTCTTTGATTTGACTACCATATCATCTATGTATACTTCCATAGTTTGTCCAATTTGATCTTTGAACATCATATTCACCAGCCTTTGATATGTTGCACCTGCATTTCTTAATCCAAAAGGCATGGCAATATAACAATACAAACCGGTTGGGGTCATAAAGGCTGTATCCTCTTGGTCAGATGGTTCCATCTGAATTTGTTGGAATCCAGATGATGCATCCATAAAGGTCAACAGTTCATGCCCCGCTGTAGCATCCACCATGGAGTCAATGTGGGGTAATGGGAAAGGATCCTTGGGACATGCCTTATTCAAATCAGTGAAATCGACACATACCCTCCACTTTCCGTTTTTCTTTTGGACAACGACCACATTGGCTAACCATTTTGGATATTTTACCTCTCTGATCATACCTGCTCGAAGTAGTCTCTCTACTTCTTCTTGGATAATGGCATTCCTTTCTGGTGCAAACTTCCTCCTTTTTTGATGGATTGGTTTGATAGACCTGTCAATACCAAGTTTATGAGTTATGATATCCTTAGATATACCTGTCATATCTTCGTGCTTCCATGCAAAGGTAGACTTTCTTCTTTTGAGGAAGGATATCATGTCTTCTTTCATCTTGCCAAGGATCCCTGATCCGATATAGATTTTTGATTCAGGATCACTAGGATCCAAGAGGATTTCGTCCACATCTTGTTCCCTTGCCTCCAAGACATTCGTCGGAGGATACTGTAATTGCTATTGCTCCCTTGGCTTCGAGGTTGGCTTCATGGATGAGGTATAACAATCCTTAGCTTCCTGCTGATCACTGTCGATCTTGATTATCCCCCATGGGCTAGGGAGTTTCACACATTGATGATAGGTGGATGGGACTGCTTTCATATCATGTATCCAGGGCCTGCCGAGGATAACATTGCAACAAGATAAACAGTCAATAACACAAAATTTTTGATAATTATGTAATCCTTCCACGTAGATTGGGAGTTTGATGTCCCCCAGAGTTTTCTTCGTTTCTCCACTGAATCCTACAAGCACGGAGGATCTTGGTGTGATGTCTGATTCTGGGATACCCATTTTCTTCAGAACATCAAGCTGGATAATGTTTACTGAGCTTCCTCCGTCGATAAGGATCCTGCGGACAAAATGGTTAGAGATAAAGAGAGTAATAACTAAACTATCATGATGAGGATCCTGGATGTTAATGCGATCATCCTCGTCAAACGTTATCGTCTTTCCTTCTGAGACACTTGATGTTCGAATAGGTCTCTCTCCATTATCCATTTTTGCTTCCTTTGCATGCCTTTTGGCCGCCGAGAAGGATGTACCACAGATGTCTGATCCTCCGGAAATAAAGTTGATCACTTGTGCATTCGCCGGAGGGGCTGGAGCCTTTTCAGGGATCCTTTCAGGATCCTGAGTCCTTTGCTTTTTTCTTCCCAACAATTCTTTTAGATGCCCCTTGCTTAATAGATATCCAATTTCTTTTCTTAAAGCTATGCATTCTTCAGTTAGATGCCCGAAATCCTCATGGTATGCACACCATTTTGACTTGTCTTTAGTCCCGGATGGTTTATCATTCTTCCTGGGCCACCTAGCTTTTTCTCCTAGATTCTGCACTGCAAGGATTAGTTCATGATTATCAACGGAAAAACAATATTCGGATATTGGAGGATAATCTTCATCATCCTCTTCTTGGTCAACAGCATGCACATTCTGGTTGTCATTTCTGTGGTAGGATTTGAATTTATTATTCTTGAAGGAGGATCCTTGCTTCTCCTGCTTTGAGGATCCTACTTGTCTCTCTTGGATCCTCTTGTCATCCTCTAGCCGGATGAACCTGAGTGCCCGAGTTCTTACTTCATCTAGATTCCTGCATGGTGTCATAACAAGATCATCATAGAATAATGAATCCTTAAGCAGTCCCATTTTGAAGGCTTCAACAGCCGTAGCCATATCCAAGTTGGGAATGTCCAAGGATTCTTTACTGAATTTAGTTATATAATCTCTTAATGATTCTTTATGACTTTGAGTTACCCTATATAAATCACTAGTTAATCTCTCAAATTTTCTACTACAAGAGAATTGGTTATTGAATAAATTAACTAAATTAGTAAATGAAGTAATAGAGTAAGGGGGAAGACTTAGCAGCCATTTAAGAGCTGATCCAGTAAGAGTGGATCCAAATCCTTTACATAGGCATGGTTCCTTTAACTTTTCCGGGATTGGATTGATCTCCATCCTCTCCCTGTATTGTGCTATGTGCTCCTCAGGATCCGTTGTACCATCATACAGCTTCATAGTAGGGATATGGAACCTTTTGGGTACCTCTGCATCACAAATCGGTGGTGCAAAGCGAGATACCTTATGGCTTCCATCTGCAATCTCTGGGATAGGCTTGACTACCCCTGGAACACTTGAGATCATATCTTTTAGCTTCTGCAACTCCCTGGCCATAGCATGATTGATACCTGTATCCTGCATGAATCCATGGTTAGTGGTAAGATAATTATTTAAAGTGTTACCTCCCATTGAGTTCAAGTTAGGAACATTGGGTGTGAATCCATATTGCTGGGATTCTGGGATAACGGAGGGACCAGTGGAAGCAATGGTCTGCATTGGAATGAAGTCCCCTTGATGGACATCTAGACTTCCTGTTTGCAAACTTTTTAGGGATCCTGGCATCTAGAAGGATCCTGGTATCTAGGATGATCCTGGAACGAAGGAGGATCCTTGAACCTGGGACGATCCTGGAACAAAGAAGGATCCTTGAACCTGGAACAAAGGAGGATCCTTGACCCTGGGATGATCCTGGAACAAAGTAGGATCCTTGAAACTGCTGTGCTCTCGGATAGGCTCCTGAATTCATGAAAGATCCCATATGCTGGTGATAGGATCCTGCCGGCTGAAAGTGTGAGCCTGATGCCTGAGTCATTGCTGCCGATCCGAGGTGCAATCCTCTTGATTCTCCCATAATTTGCACGTCTGGGACTCCCGATGGCTGAGAAGTGATCATTGGAGTATCAAAGCTCAGGGATTTGGGCATTAGTGGGGAATGATCCTCTGCCGCTATCTTTTGCCTTTTGAGGTCTCCAATTTCCCTGAGGATCCTGTCATTCGTTTCATCCTGCCGCTGCATACGATCCTTCATCTGCAAAATCAAAGCAAACACATCACTAGTACTGGGAACAGAAGAATTCATAGCAGAAGAAGATGGAGGTTTAGAGAAGGCAGGATTTGGTCTCTTCTCAGCATTTTTCTGGGATCCTGCCGGTGGTGGAGGCAGAGTGTTCTGGGACGAGGTGACTGCAGACATCGCCGTGGACGTATTCTTCAATGATGAAGCCATGTAACTCTTTGAAATGATTTCGAACAAAAGGTTTTCTTATGAATGAAGCACCAATTGCCCCACGGTGGGCGCCAAACTGTTTTGGTCAAAAATCACACAAGGATAATGCAACCAAACTCTAAGTAAACGGGGAATGATGCTTGGTTTGTTGGAAAAGTTAAGGATCACTTTGATAAGAAATATGCAAATGACACAAGGATTTATACGAGGAAAAAGCCCTTGATCAATGAATGATCTCCGGCGTAAAAAACCTCGGGTGATGGCAACTACCGATCACCAACTTCAATATATCAAAATATGGTTACAACTTCGGATGATAAGGAGCTGAGTACAAGGATCACTATCGTAATGTGTGTCTAAGCGTGTGAGAATTGTGTTGTGTGTTCTTCCGAATGGGGAAGAGTGTTATATATACAAGTGTAGGTGACCTATTTTAGGTAAAAAGACTAATAATCAGCTCATTACCCCTTTAGAAATAAAAGTAATTCTAGCCTAAATTGTCGCCCTTAAATCATGCCAAGTTTCCATATCCTTTGCAACGTCCATCTCCGATTAAGCACATGCTATAATTGTAAAGACGCGTCCTTTGATCGTGATGCTAAGAGCGGATCCTGCTAGATGTTCCTGCAAGATATCATTTAATTCAATGAAGGTAACTGTTAGCATGAGGATCCTATAATGGTCCATGATCCTGATCCTGAAGTCCTGCTGAGGATCACTATCTGCTAAAGAAACAAGGATCACTGGTTAGGATCACATGTAAGGATCATATATCATAAAAATCCAGCCCTAACAGAGACCAAATCCTACCTTCTCTAAACCTCCATCTTCTTCTGCTATGAATTCTTCTGTTCCCAGTACTAGTGATGTGTTTGCTTTGATTTTGCAGATGAAGGATCGTATGCAGCGGCAGGATAAAACTAATGACAGGATCCTCAGGGAAATTGGAGACCTCAAAAGGCAAAAGATAGCGGCAGAGGATCATTCCCCACTGATGCCCAAATCCCTGAGCTTTGATACTCCAATGATCACTTCTCAGCCATCGGGAGTCCCAGACGTGCAAATTATGGGAAAATCAAGAGGATTTCACCTCGGATCGGCAGCAATGACTCAGGCATCAGGCTCACACTTTCAGCCTGCAGGATTCTATCCCCAGCATATGGGATCTTTCATGAATTCAGGAGCCTATCTGGGAGCACAACAGTTTCAAGGATCCTACTTTGTTCCAGGATCATCCCAGGGTCAAGGATCCTCCTTTGTTCCAGGTTCGTCCCAGGTTCAAGGATCCTTCTTTGTTCTAGGATCGTCCCAGGTTCAAGGATCCTCCTTCGTTCCAGGATCATCCCAGATACCAGGATCCTTCCAGATGCCAGGATCCCTAAAAAGTTTGCAAACAGGAAGTCTAGATGTCCATCAAGGGGACTTCATTTCAATGCAGACCATTGCTTCCACTGGTCCCTCCGTTATCCCAGAATCCCAGCAATATGGATTCACACCCAATGTTCTTAACTTGAACTCAATGGGAGGTAACACTTTAAATAATTATCTTGCCACTAACCATGGATTCATGCAGGATACAGGTATCAATCATGCTATGGCCAGGGAGTTGCAGAAGCTAAAAGATATGATCTCAAGTGTTGCAGGGGTAGTCAAGCCTATCCCAGAGATTGCAGATGGAAGCCATAAGGTATCTCGCTTTGCACCACCGATTTGTGATGCAGAGGTACCCAAAAGGTTCCATATCCCTACTATGAAGTTGTATGATGGTACAACGGATCCTGAGGAGCACATAGCACAATACAGGGAGAGGATGGAGATCAATCCAATCCCGAAAAAGTTAAAGGAAGCATGCCTATGTAAAGGATTTGGATCCACTCTTACTGGATCAGCTCTTAAATGGCTGCTAAGTCTTCCCCCTTACTCTATTACTTCATTTGCTAATTTAGTTAATTTATTCAATAACTAATTCTCTTGTAGTAGAAAATTTGAGAGATTAACTAGTGATTTATATAGGGTAACTCAAAGTCATAATGAATCATTAAGGGATTATATAACTAAATTCAGTAAAGAATCCTTGGACATTCCCAACTTGGATATGGCTACGGCTGTTGAAGCCTTCAAAATGGGACTGCTTAAGGATTCATTATTCTATGATGATCTTGTTATGACACCATGCAGGAATCTAGATGAAGTAAGAACTCGGGCACTCAGGTTCATCCGGCTAGAGGATGACAAGAGGATCCAAGAGAGACAAGTAGGATCCTCAAAGCAGGAGAAGCAAGGATCCTCCTTCAAGAACAATAAATTCAAATCCTACCATAGAAATGACAACCAGAATGTGCATGCTGTTGACCAAGAAGAGGATGATGAAGATTATCCTCCAATCTCCGAATATTGTTTTTCCGTTGATAATCATGAACTAATCCTTGCAATGCAGAATCTAGGAGAAAAAGCTAGGTGGCCCAGGAAGAATGATAAACCATCCGGGACTAAAGACAAGTCAAAATGGTGTGCATACCATGAGGATTTCGGGCATCTAACTGAAGAATGCATAGCTTTAAGAAAAGAAATTGGATATCTGTTAAGCAAGGGGCATCTAAAAGAATTGTTGGGAAGAAAAAAGCAAAGGACTCAGGATCCTGAAAGGATCCCTGAAAAGGCTCCAGCCCCTCCGGCGAATGCACAAGTGATCAACTTTATTTCTGGAGGATCAGACATCTGTGGTACATCCTTCTCGGCGGCCAAAAGGCATGCAAAGGAAGCAAAAATGGATAATGGAGAGAGACCTATTCGAACATCAAGTGTCTCAGAAGGAAAGACGATAACGTTTGACGAGGATGATCGCATTAACATCCAGGATCCTCATCATGATAGTTTAGTTATTACTCTCTTTATCTCTAACCATTTTGTCCGCAGGATCCTTATCGACGGAGGAAGCTCAGTGAACATTATCCAGCTTGATGTTCTGAAGAAAATGGGTATCCCAGAATCAGACATCACACCAAGATCCTCCGTGCTTGTAGGATTCAGTGGAGAAATGAAGTAAACTCTGGGGGACATCAAACTCCCAATCTACGTGGAAGGATTACATAATTATCAAAAATTTTGTGTTATTGACTGTTTATCTTGTTGCAATGTTATCCTCGGCAGGCCCTGGATACATGATATGAAAGCAGTCCCATCCACCTATCATCAATGTGTGAAACTCCCTAGCCCATGGGGGATAATCAAGATCGACAGTGATCAGCAGGAAGCTAAGGATTGTTATACCTCATCCATGAAGCCAACCTCGAAGCCAAGGGAGTAATAGCAATTACAGTATCCTCCGAGGAATGTCTTGGAAGCAAGGGAACAAGATGTGGACGAAATCCTCTTGGATCCTAGTGATCCTGAATCAAAAATCTATATCGGATCAGGGATCCTTGGCAAGATGAAAGAAGACATGATATCCTTCCTCAAAAGAAGAAAGTCTACCTTTGCATGGAAGCACGAAGATATGACAGGTATATCTAAGGATATCATAACTCATAAACTTGGTATTGACAGGTCTATCAAACCAATCCATCAAAAAAGGAGGAAGTTTGCACCAGAAAGGAATGCTATTATCCAAGAAGAAGTAGAGAGACTACTTCGAGCAGGTATGATCAGAGAGGTAAAATATCCAAAATGGTTAGCCAATGTGGTCGTTGTCCAAAAGAAAAACGGAAAGTGGAGGGTATGTGTCGATTTCACTGATCTGAATAAGGCATGTCCTAAGGATCCTTTCCCATTACCCCACATTGACTCCATGGTGGATGCTACAGCGGGGCATGAACTGTTGACCTTTATGGATGCATCATCTGGATTCCAACAAATTCAGATGGAACCATCTGACCAAGAGGATACAACCTTTATGACCCCAACCGGTTTGTATTGTTATATTGCCATGCCTTTTGGATTAAGAAATGCAGGTGCAACATATCAAAGGCTGGTGAATATGATGTTCAAAGATCAAATTGGACAAACTATGGAAGTATACATAGATGATATGGTAGTCAAATCAAAGAAAGCTGAGGATCACCTAAGGGATTTGGAAGAAGCGTTTGATATCCTTGATAATTATAACATGAAGCTTAATCCTTCAAAATGCCACTTTGGTGTTAAGGCAGGTAAATTCCTAGGATATATGGTAACTCAGAGGGGCATTGAAGCAAGTCCGGAGCAAATTAAAGCACTGGTGAATATCAAATCCCCTGCCAATGCTAAGGATGTGCAAAGGCTAACAGGCAGGATAGCAGCTTTAAACAGGTTCATATCAAAATCCTCAGAAAAATGTAAAGAATTTTACGATATCCTAAGGAAGAACAAGAAGTTTGAATGGACTGAGAAACATGAGAATGCTTTACAAGCCCTTAAAGAATATATGTCCTCAGCACCAGCATTAACAAAACCCGAAAAAGGAGATGTGTTATCCTTATATCTGGCGGTATCCTCAACCGCTGTAAGTGCTGTCCTTGTTAAGGATCACGAAGGTACACAATATCCTATCTACTATGTAAGTAAGAGTTTACTTGATGCCGAATCCAGGTACTCACACCTCGAAAAACTTATTCTTGCATTAATCATGGCATCAACTAAGTTAAGGCATTATTTTGAAACCCATACTATTGTTGTTAGAACTAACTTTCCAATTAAGAATGTCCTCAGGAAACCAGAGATGTCAGGAAGAATGGCTAAGTGGGCAGTAAAGCTTAGTGCCCATGATATAAGATATGAGCCAAGAACAGCCATCAAATCCCAAGCACTAGCTGACTTTGTGGCTGATTTCAGTAGTGATCTACAAAAGGAAGCAGAATTGGAAGTCCAGCAGCTGGATGAGACCAAGGATCCTTGGATACTACACACTGATGGATCCTCAAATATCAAGGGCACAGGGCTCGGGATACTACTAAAATCGCCACAGGGGGACATAATACCCCACTCCATAGCCTGTGAGTTCCAAGCAACTAACAATGAGGCTGAGTATGAAGCCTTAATTGCTGGCTTGCAAATTGCTAAGGATATGGGGGTGAAATATCTTAAAGTATATGTGGACTCATTATTGATCACCAATCACTTTAATGGATCCTATGCTGTTAAAGGAGAAAAACTAACCAAATATTTAGAGATAGTCAAGGAATTGGCACTCTCTTTTGTCTCTTTCAGCTTAACACAGGTACCAAGGGAGGATAACACGGAAGCTGATGCATTGGCCAACCTAGGATCATCCTTAAAGATTCCAGAAGATATAAGTATCCCTATCATCCATATCCCGACTCCTGCTATTGAAAATCAGGTGGCCATGGAAATAGAAGAGGATACTGCAGTGATCCCTAGTGAAGAAGCTCAATCTTATTCAGGATCATGGATCTCTCCAATCATGAGATACTTGCAATACGGGGAGATTCCGATGGGAGAAAATCCTAGAGCTTTCAGGATTAAGGTATCTCAATTCACAATTTTGAAAAATGTATTATATAAACGATCTCTTGCAGGACCATATTTAAGATGTATCGAGGATCCTGAAATTCAAGAAGTATTGAGAGACTTCCATGAAGGAGATTGTGGAAACCACACTGGGGGCAGAGCATTATTCTCAAGGATCCTTAGAACAGGATACTACTGGCCAACTATGAAAAGGGATGCTGTAGAATATACTAAGAAGTGTGATCCTTGTCAAAGACACAGCAATATCCTCCATCATCCAGCTGAATTTCTACACCCAATACCATCCTCTTGGCCATTCATGAGATGGGGAATGGATATAGTTGGCAAGCTTCCTAAAGCACCTGGTGGAAAAGTGTTTATGCTCGCCATGACCGACTACTTCTCTAAGTGGATAGAAGCTGAAGCTTTTGCTCAAGTCAGAGAAAAGGAAGTTATATCCTTTATTAAAAGAAACATCATAACTAGATTTGGCATTCCCTCTGAAATTGTATGTGATAATGGTTCCCAATTCATTGGGAGCAGAACCACTAACTTTTGTGACAGTTGGGGAATTAAGATGATAACATCAACACCAGTGCATCCACAAGCCAATGGTCAAGCAGAATCATCCAACAAGATCATCATCAACAATCTGAAGAAGAAGCTAGGATCCAAGAAGGGGAAATGGGCAGAGGAGTTACCTTATGTGCTATGGGCTGATAGGACAACTCCCAAGAATGCCACTGGTCAAACACCTTTCTCTTTAGTATTTGGGGCAGAAGCAGTGATCCCAACAGAGATGGTGGTCCCAACTGCTAGAACAAGTGCTCGTGATCCTGAAGTGCTCACATTTTTTGAACACATTCTCTTAGCACACTAACTAATTTGATCACTAAATTGCTTCGGTAATTTTTGACCAAAACAATATGCAAATGGTTTGTTGGGCGCCAAATTGTTTTGGTCAAAAATTACCGAAGCAATTTAGTGATCAAATTAGTTAGTGTGCTAAGAGAATGTGTTCAAAAAATGTGAGCACTTCAGGATCACGAGCACTTGTTCTAGCAGTTGGGACCACCATCTCTGTTGGGATCACTGCTTCTGCCCCAAATACTAAAGAGAAAGGTGTTTGACCAGTGGCATTCTTGGGAGTTGTCCTATCAGCCCATAGCACATAAGGTAACTCCTCTGCCCATTTCCCCTTCTTGGATCCTAGCTTCTTCTTCAGATTGTTGATGATGATCTTGTTGGATGATTCTGCTTGACCATTGGCTTGTGGATGCACTGGTGTTGATGTTATCATCTTAATTCCCCAACTGTCACAAAAGTTAGTGGTTCTGCTCCCAATGAATTGGGAACCATTATCACATACAATTTCAGAGGGAATGCCAAATCTAGTTATGATGTTTCTTTTAATAAAGGATATAACTTCCTTTTCTCTGACTTGAGCAAAAGCTTCAGCTTCTATCCACTTAGAGAAGTAGTCGGTCATGGCGAGCATAAACACTTTTCCACCAGGTGCTTTAGGAAGCTTGCCAACTATATCCATTCCCCATCTCATGAATGGCCAAGAGGATGGTATTGGGTGTAGAAATTCAGCTGGCTGATGGAGGATATTGCTGTGTCTTTGACAAGGATCACACTTCTTAGTATATTCTACAGCATCCCTTTTCAAAGTTGGCCAGTAGTATCCTGTTCTAAGGATCCTTGAGAATAATGCTCTGCCCCCAGTGTGGTTTCCACAATCTCCTTCATGGAAGTCTCTCAATACTTCTTGAATTTCAGGATCCTCGATACATCTTAAATATGGTCCTGCAAGAGATCGTTTATATAATACATTTTTCAAAATTGTGAATTGAGATACCTTAATCCTGAAAGCTCTAGGATTTTCTCCCATCGGAATCTCCCCGTATTGCAAGTATCTCATGATTGGAGAGATCCATGATCCTGAATAAGATTGAGCTTCTTCACTAGGGATCACTGCAGTATCCTCTTCTATTTCCATGGCCACCTGATTTTCAATAGCAGGAGTCAGGATATGGATGATAGGGATACTTATATCTTCTGGAATCTTTAAGGATGATCCTAGGTTGGCCAATGCATCAGCTTCCGTGTTATCCTCCCTTGGTACCTGTGTTAAGCTGAAAGAGACAAAAGAGAGTGCCAATTCCTTGACTATCTCTAAATATTTGGTTAGTTTTTCTCCTTTAACAGCATAGGATCTGTTAGGGCTGGATTTTTATTATAGGTGATCCTTACACGTGATCCTAACCAGTGATCCTTGTTTCTTTGGCAGACAGTGATCCTCAGCAGGACTTCAGGATCAGGATCATGGGACATTATAGGATCCTCATACTAATGATCATCTTCGCTTAATGCAATGTTATTTTTGCAGGAATATCTAGCAGGATACGCTCTAAGCAACATGATCAAGGGACGCGTCTTCACAATTATGGCAAGAGCTTAATCGAAGATAGGCATTGCACAGGATATGGAAACATGGCTTGATTTATGGGCGACAATTTAGGCTAGATTGTCTTTTATTTCTAAAGGGGTAATGAGCTGATAATTAGTCCTTTTACCTAAAATAGGTCACCTACACTTGTATAAATACCACTCTCCATCATTTGGAAGAGGAGACACGACATACAACGCAACTCTCACACACTTAGACACTCGAAACAATAGTGATCCTTGTACTCAGCTCATTATCATCCGAAGTTGTAACCATTTTGTTCTTATATTGAAGTTTGGTGATCGGTAGTTGCCATCACCCGAGGTTTTTTATGCCGGAGATCATATATTGATCAAGGGCTTTTTCCTCGTATAAATCATTGTGTCTTTGCATATTTCTCATAAAAGTGATCCTTTACTTTTATAATTAACCAAGCATCATACCCCGTTTACATAAAGTTTGGTTACATTATCCTTGTGTGATTTTTGACCAAAACAGTTTGGCGCCCACCGTGGGGCAATTGGTGCTTCATTCATAAGAAAATCTTTTGTTCGAAATCATTTCAAAGAGTTACATGGCTTCATCATTGAAGAACACGTCCACGGCGATGTCTGCAGTCACCTCATCACAGACCACTTTGCCTCCTCCACCGGCAGGATCTCAGAAAAATACTGAGAAGAGATCAACTCCCACTTTCTCTAAACCTCTATCTTCTTCTGCTATGAATTCTTCTATTCCCAGTACTAGTGATGTATTTGCTTTAATTTTGCAGATGAAGGATCGTATGCAGCGGCAGGATGAGACTAATGACAGGATCCTCAGGGAAATTGGAGACCTCAAAAGACAAAAGAAAGCGGCAGAGGATCATTCCCCACTGATGCCCAAATCCTTGAGCGTCGATACTCCAATGATCACTTCCGAGCCATAAGGGATCTCGGACGTGCAAATCATAGGGGAGTCAAGAGGATCACATCTCAAGTCGGCAGCAATGACTCAGACATCAGGCTCACATTTTCAGCCAGTAGGATCCTATCCTCAGTACATGGGATCCTTCATGAACTCAGGAGCCTATCCGGGGGCACAGCAGTTTCAAGGATCCTACCTTGTTCCAGGATCATTCCAGGGCCAAGGATCCTCCTTTGTTCCAGGATCATCCCAGGTTCAAGGATCCTCCTTCGTTCCAGGATCATCCCAGACACCAGGATCCTTCCAGATACCAGGATCCCTAAAAAGTTTGCAAACAGGAAGTCTAGATGTCCATCAAGGGGACTTCATTCCAATGCAGACCATTGCTACCACTGGTCCCTCCGTTGTTCCAGAATCCCAGCAATATGGGTTCCCTAACTTGAACCCAATGGGAGGTAACACTTTAAATAATTATCCTACCACTAACCATGGATTCATGCAGGATACAGGTACCAATCATGCTATGGCCAGGTAGTTGCAGAAGCTAAAAGAGATGATCTCAAGTGTTCCAGGGGTAGTCAAGCCTATCCCAGAGATTGCAGATGGGAGCCACAAAGTATCTCGCTTTGCACCACCAATTTGTGATGCAGAGGTACCCAAAAGGTTCCATATCCCTACCACGAAGCTGTATGATGGCACAACGGATCCAGAGGAGCATATAGCACAATACAGGGAGAGGATGGAGATCAATCCTATCCCAGAAAAGTTGAAGGAAGCATGCCTATGTAAAGGATTTGGATCTACTCTTACTGGATCAGCTCTTAAGTGGCTGCTAAGTCTTCCCCCCTACTCTATTACTTCATTTGCTAATTTAGTTAATTTATTCAATAACCAATTCTCTTGTAGCAGAAAATTTGAAAAATTAACTAGTGATTTATACAGGATAACTCAAAATCATAATGAATCATTGAGGGATTATATAACTAAATTTAGTAAGGAATCCTTGGACATTCCCAACTTGGATATGGCTACGGCTGTTGAAGCCTTCAAAATGGGACTGCTTAAGGATTCATTATTCTATGATGATCTTGTTATGACACCATGCAGGATCCAGGAGAGACAAGTAGGATCCTCAAAACAGGAGAAGCATGGATCCTCCTTCAAGAGCAACAAGTTCAAATCCTACCATAGAAACAATAATCAGAATGTGCATGCTGTTGACCAAGAAGAGGATGATGAAGAATATCCTCCAATCTCAGAATATTGTTTTTCCGTTGATAATCATGAACTAATCCTTGCAATGCAGAATCTAGGTGAAAAAGCTAGGTGGCCCAGGAAGAATGATAAACCATCCGGGACTAAAGACAAGTCAAAATGGTGTGCATACCATGAGGATTTCGGGCATTTAACTGAAGATTGCATAGCCTTAAGAAAAGAAATTGGATACCTGCTAAGCAAGGGGCATCTAAAAGAATTATTGGGAAGAAAAAAGCAAAGGACTCAGGATCCTGAAAGGATCCCCGAAAAAGCTCCAGCACCTCCGGCAAATGCACAAGTGATCAACTTTATATCTGGAGGATCAGACATCTGTGGTACATCCTTCTCGGCGGCCAAAAGACATGCAAAAGAATCAAAAATGGATAAAGGATCCTTATTGATGGAGGGAGCTCAGTGAACATTATCCAGCTTGATGTTCTGAAGAAAATGGGTATCCCAGAATCAGACATCACACCGAGATCCTCCGTGCTTGTAGGATTCAGTGGAGAAACAAAGAAAACTCTGGGGGACATCAAACTCCCAATCTATGTGGAAGGATTACATAATTATTTGAAATTTTGTGTTATTGACTGTTTATCTTGTTGCAACGTTATCCTTGGCAGGCCTTGGATACATGATATGAAAGCAGTCCCATCTACCTACCATCAATGTGTGAAGCTCCCTAGCCCATGGGGAATAATCAAGATCGATAGTGATCAGTAGGAGGCTAAGGATTGTTATACCTCATCTATGAAGCCAACCTCGAAGCCAAGGGAGCAATAGCAATTACAGTATCCTCCAAGGAATGTCTTGGGGGCAAGGGAACAAGATGTGGATGAAATCCTCTTGGATCCTAGTGATCCTGAATCAAAAATCTACATCGGATCAGGGATCCTTGGCAAGATGAAAGAAGACATGATATCCTTCCTCAAAAGAAGAAAATCTACCTTTGCTTGGAAACATGAAGATATGACAGGTATATCTAAGGATATTATTACTCACAAACTTGGCATTGACAGGTCTATCAAACCAATCCATCAAAAAAAGAGGAAGTTTGCACCAGAAAGGAATGCCATTATCCAAGAAGAAGTAGAGAGACTACTTCGAGCAGGTATGATCAGAGAGGTAAAGTATCCAAAATGGTTAGCCAATGTGGTTGTTGTCCAAAAGAAAAATGGAAAGTGGAAGGTATGTGTCGATTTCACTGATCTGAATAAGGCATGTCCCAAGGATCCTTTCCCATTACCCCACATTGACTCCATGGTGGATGCAACGGCGGGGCATGAACTGTTGACCTTTATGGATGCATCATCTGGATTCCAACAAATTCAGATGGAACCATCTGACCAAGAGGATACAGCCTTTATAACCCCAACCGGTTTGTATTGTTATATTGCCATGCCTTTTGGACTAAGAAATGCAGGTGCAACATATCAAAGGCTGGTGAATATGATGTTCAAAGATCAAATTGGAAAAACTATGGAAGTGTACATAGATGACATGGTGGTCAAGTCAAGGAAAGCTGAGGATCACCTAAGGGATTTGGAAGAAGCATTCGATATCCTTGATAGTTACAACATGAAACTTAATCCTTCGAAATGCCATTTTGGTGTTAAGGCAGGAAAGTTCTTAGGATACATGGTAACCCAGAGGGGCATTGAAGCAAGCCCGGAACAAATCAAAGCATTAGTAAATATCAAATCTCCTGCCAATGCCAAGGATGTTCAAAGACTGACAGGCAGGATAGCAGCTTTGAACAGGTTCATATCGAAATCCTCAGAAAAATGCAAAGAATTCTACGATATCCTAAGGAAGAATAAGAAGTTCGAATGGACTGAGAAGCATGAAGACACTTTACAAGCCCTCAAAGAATATATGTCCTCAGCACCAGCATTAGCTAAACCGGAAAAAGGAGATGTGTTATCCTTATACCTGGCGGTATCCTCAACCGCTGTAAGTGATGTCCTTGTCAAGGATCATGAAGGTACACAATATCCTATCTACTACGTAAGTAAAAGTTTACTTGATGCCGAATCCAGGTACTCACACCTCGAAAAACTTATTCTTGCATTAATCATGGCATCCACTAAGTTAAGGCATTATTTTGAAACCCATACTATTGTTGTTAAAACTAATTTTCCAATTAAGAATGTCCTCAGGAAACCGGAGATGTCAGGGAGAATGGCTAAGTGGGCAGTGAAGCTTAGTGCCCATGATATAAGATATGAACCAAGAACAGCCATTAAATCACAAGCCTTAGCCGACTTTGTGGCTGATTTCAGTAGTGATCTACAAAAAGAAGCAGAATTGGAGGTCCAGCAGCTGGATGAAACCAAGGATCCTTGGATATTACACACTGACGGATCCTCAAAAGTCAAGGGCACAGGGCTCGGGATCCTACTAAAATCGCCACAGGGGGACATAATACCCCACTCCATAGCCTGTGAGTTCCAAGCAACTAACAATGAGGTTGAGTATGAAGCCTTGATTGCTGGCTTGCAAATTGCTAAGGATATGGGGGTAAAATATCTTAAAGTATATGTAGACTCATTATTGATCACCAATCACTTTAACGGATCCTATGCTGTTAAAGGTGAAAAACTAACCAAATATTTAGAGATAGTCAAAAAATTGGCACTCTCTTTTGTTTCTTTCAGCTTAACACAGGTACCAAGGGAGGATAACACGGAAGCTGATGCATTGGCCAACTTAGGATCATCCTTGAAAATTCCAGAAGACATAAGTATCCCTATCATCCATATCCTGGATCCTGCTATTGAAAATCAAGTGGCCATGGAAATAGAAGAGGATACTGCAATAATCCCTAGTAAAGAAGCTCAATCTTATTCAGGATCATGGGTCTCACCAATCATGAAATACTTGCAAAACGGAGAGATTCCAATGGGAGAAAATCCTAGAGCTTTCCGGATCAAGGTATCTCAATTTACAATCTTAAATAATGTGCTATATAAACGATCCCTTGCAGGACCATACTTAAGATGTATTGAGGATCCTGAAATTGAAGAAGTGTTAAGAGACTTCCATGAAGATTGTGGAAACCACACTGGGGGCAGGGCATTATTCTCAAGGATCCTTAGAACAGGATACTACTGGCCAACCATGAAAAGGGATGCTGTAGAATATGCTAGGAAATGTGATCCTTGTCAAAGACACAGCAATATCCTTCATCAACCAGCTGAATTACTACACCCCATACCATCCTCTTGGCCATTCATGAGATGGGGAATGGATATAGTTGGCAAGCTCCCTAAAGCACCTGGTGGAAAAGTATTTATGCTTGCCATGACTGACTATTTTTCTAAGTGGATAGAAGCTGAAGCCTTCGCCCAAGTCAGAGAAAAGGAAGTCATATCCTTCATCAAAAGAAATATTATAACTAGATTTGGCATTCCCTCTGAAATTGTATGTGATAATGGCTCCCAATTCATTGGAAGCAGAACCACTAACTTTTGTGACAGTTGGGGAATCAAGATGATAACATCAACACCAGTTCATCCACAAGCCAATGGTCAAGCAGAATCATCCAACAAGATCATCATCAACAATCTGAAGAAGAAGCTAGGATCCAAGAAGGGGAAATGGGCAGAGGAGTTACCTTATGTGCTATGGGCTGATAGAACAACTCCCAAGAATGCCACTGGTCAAACACCCTTTTCTTTAGTATTTGGGGGCAGAAGCAGTGATCCCAACAGAGATGGTAATCCCAACTGCTAGAACAAGTGCTCGTGATCCTGAAGAAAATGCTGCAATCCTGGCTCAGGATTTGGATACTATTGAGGAAATCAGGGATCTGGCTAGGGTAAGGATGGCTAGCTACCAACAAAGAATGGCTGGTGCCTACAACAAAAATGTTAGGATAAGGAAGTTCCAAGTCGGAGATATGGTGTTGAGAAAAACATTCCAAAACACTATTAATCCTGCTGACGGGAAGTTAGCACCAAAATGGGAAGGCCCTTACTTAATTGAAGCTGAAGCAGGAAAGGGGGCATACAGATTGCTAACTATGGAAGGAAACTTGTTGCCAAGAGCCTGGAATGCTGTTCACTTGAAGAAGTATTTCATGTGAACATGATCCTTCATGCATGTGATCCTTACATTGAAGTATCCTTGAAGGATCCCGGTGACATCAGTGATCCTTACTCTGGTAATATGCTTATCCTAGAAACTATTGCATTTTCTTACTTTTTACCTAAGGATAAGGATCGTGTATCCTTCATCCTCTACTCACGAAACATTTGAGTTATGATAGTTCAGGTGTCTTCAGCATATCGTCAAAGATCTTCAAAAGCACCGCAGATCCTTGGGTCCAACCCCAGTTATCCTTGGGATTATCCCCAGTTTCCGCCAGCAGCGCACGATGATCCTGATATAGTTCACGTCTTTGGGACCAGTACCCACTTCCGGGGCTGACAACCTCATCGTACTGGCTATATTTAGGATCATACGTATAATGGTAGACGTACCATACATCCGTTCCTAAGGTTTCTAACGTTTTCACGTTAGCTAAGGTTTTGACATTTTCATGTCACTAAGTTTGGATAGTCGCCAGTAAGGGCCATACTCCAGTTTACATACGATCCTTTGGGCTTGTCCCCAGTTATCCTTTGGGCTTGTCCCCAGTGATCCTCCGGGATCACTCTCAGTTATCCTTTGGGCATGTCCCCAGTTACTAATTTATTTCTTACATTGGCTTAGTCCCAAGTTGTGCTTCGTTTTTCAGGATTGTCAAAGGTAAAACACATAAGGATCCTTAATCCTTATTATCCATCAAAATCTTATCTACGATTGTCTCGATTGAAGGTTAGGATCCTAACTTGGATCCTCAGGTATGATCCTTGACTATTTTGATTATACCCATTATCCTAACCGACCCATATACTTTGACAACCAAACCTATGATCCTTGAACTAAAGTACTTTGAAAATTTTCAATATCAGGATATTTGATCTGGGATCATATCCTAAATTTGGATAACATATTTTCAACTCTTGCCACTTTAAACAAATATACTACAAAAACAATTGGAAACTAAAAAGATAAATAAAGGATAACAACACAGGATAAGCCAGAAAGATTAAGGTTATATTATTAACAAAAGGATCTTTAACCTTTGCAAAAAGTTGTCAAAATTGCCAACCCACGTTTCTACCAGCAAAACATGGCCCGTCCACATGGGTTGGCAAAGGGTGTCCATTGTCTATGCGGTCTTAGCAGGTGCAGGAAAGTAAAAGCAGCATGATCACAAAGGCTTCATCCCCCAAACAGAGGATCCCTCCACCTTTTGTAATCCTACCTATTGTTCGAAGGATCCAGGATCCTTTACCCTAAAAACTATTGTTCGAAGATTACAGACCATAATTGTTCACAAACACCACTACCACAAAAAACCACTACCAATCCTAAAAAATTGGGCTCCGGCCTAGTCAACAATATCCATCATCGCCCAATCATGCAGCCTACTCCTTCGCTGCTCCATCACCACCAGCCTCTCCACCCTGATCCTTTTCAGCATCACCGCCTTCCAGCATGGGAATATCCTCAGCCTCATCCTCGTCCTCCAGGTCCGCCAGCCTTGCCTTCCAACCTTCAACGTCCCACGAGCTTTTGTTAAAGGTAGGATCCTAAGCCTCCTCAGCCATCTGAAGTTGTATCTTGTACATAGCAATTGCCGCGGAGACCTTGGCATCTTGGGTGATCTCCTGCTTCTCGTTATCCATATCGATCAACCTCTGAGCAGCCTCATCCTTCGTGGCCCGGAGTTCCTTCTCAAGATCCGCTATCTTGAGATCCTTAAGCACGCCCATCTGTTGAAGGTCGGCAATCTGGCGATCCTGATCTTCAATGTGGCTAACATAAGATTCTATTTCAGTAAGTTTCTGCAAAAAACAACAGGATATGACGTCGGACACGGGTGATCCTCAAAAACCATCAGGATAACCAACAGGGGCAGTGATCCTAACCTCGTTGACAGAATCAAGAAACTGTTGGCGAATTAGGGGAAATCCTTGAAGATCCTCAGAAACCTTCCTCTTCTTTCCCTTACCCCTAATGGGTAATTTAGGGGCTGAAGCAGAAGGACTAGCAACAGAAGTCTTCTTCTTCGAAGACTTGACGTTGGCAAGATCATCAATCCCAAACAAGGAGGCAGACTTGGCAGACTTAGCAGATTTCCCAGCACCTACACAATCAAAACAAGATAAGTCCCCTAACTTATTTAATATTTTTGCATAGAACTCACTTTTTGGTAAGGATACTTACTTGACATTGTGGCAGATGCGGAGGATACTTCTTGAGAATCTTGGATGGTGACTTGAAAACTTCTGATCTCAGGATCAAGCTTTTTAAAAGCTAACACTCTTTCTTTTGCAGCAGGGGTCAATTTTAGGTGAGCAACGAAAATAGCTGCACAAAAGACAAAGGAAAAAAGACGTTAGTGATCCTCATCATATGAGACAAGTCTGATAGTGATCCTTCCAGGATCCTCTACCCTACCATGAGTGGCCCATTCCTTGGGCAGATCCTTCCCATCTGGGATGGAATCCCTTCTAACAAAGAAAAAGCGACGCTTCCAGTTTGTGTCATTCTTAGTAACCTTGAAGACAGGGTGATCCTCCCCAGCTTTCCGTTTTAGCAGATATCGGCAAGAACCAAACGTGGTAAGATCATAAAGTGCAGCCAACTCTGCCATCCCCAAATCAATTCCTTTCTGCTCGATGATCCTCTCGAAGGTATACAGGACCCTCCAGATCATCGGCATGGCTTGGATATAGGAGATGCCGGTTAAGGAAAAGAAAGATTGGGTGAAGGATGGAAAAGGATACGAGTACCCTATGGTAAACGGAGTAGCAGGAAAAGCCACCCAGACGTCTGAAACAAAGTCGCTCAAAGCGGTAGGTGTGAAGGATTTGAAAACTGCGTTCGCCGGAAAGCAATGACGAATTCTGTCTACGTGAGCGTCAGTAAAGCAACACCTCTCCGTAGGAGAATCCTTGATGATCCCTTGGCTTTTTAGGGGACTACTCTTCTTGGAATCCTTGTGTGGAGAATTCCGGAGCAACATGCTTGTGACGGAACAGAAACAGAATAAAAGCAGAAAAAACAGAGCAAAGAGAAGGAAGAAAGGAAAGAGAGAAGAAGAGGATACCTGATCAGTCTTCGGTAGCGATTATAAAGGGAAGATATCTCGAATTTAAATGCAGAGTGATCCTAACCATATCTCCTATTTATAATCATGATTTGCAGGGATTGTCACATCCATGACGTAATGATCGCAACGGCTAGTTCAATATTAACGGCTAGTTATTCGGAGTTGTCCGTTGGAGATAAGATCAAAACAAAATACAACTCGTCAATTTACAATAAACTCCTTATATTTTGGGGGCAATTGTTAGGGCTGGATTTTTATTATAGGTGATCCTTACACGTGATCCTAACCAGTGATCCTTGTTTCTTTGGCAGACAGTGATCCTCAGCAGGACTTCAGGATCAGGATCATGGGACATTATAGGATCCTCATACTAATGATCATCTTCGCTTAATGCAATGTTATTTTTGCAGGAATATCTAGCAGGATACGCTCTAAGCAACATGATCAAGGGACGCGTCTTCACAATTATGGCAAGAGCTTAATCGAAGATAGGCGTTGCACAGGATATGGAAACATGGCTTGATTTATGGGCGGCAATTTAGGCTAGATTGTCTTTTATTTCTAAAGGGGTAATGAGCTGATAATTAGTCCTTTTACCTAAAATAGGTCACCTACACTTGTATAAATACCACTCTCCATCATTTGGAAGAGGAGACACGACATACAACGCAACTCTCACACACTTAGACACTCGAAACAATAGTGATCCTTGTACTCAGCTCATTATCATCCGAAGTTGTAACCATTTTGTTCTTATATTGAAGTTTGGTGATCGGTAGTTGCCATCACCCGAGGTTTTTTATGCCGGAGATCATATATTGATCAAGGGCTTTTTCCTCGTATAAATCATTGTGTCTTTGCATATTTCTCATAAAAGTGATCCTTTACTTTTATAATTAACCAAGCATCATACCCCGTTTACATAAAGTTTGGTTACATTATCCTTGTGTGATTTTTGACCAAAACAGGATCCATTAAAGTGATTGGTGATCAATAATGAGTCCACATATACTTTAAGATATTTCACCCCCATATCCTTAGCAATTTGCAAGCCAGCAATTAAGGCTTCATACTCAGCCTCATTGTTAGTTGCTTGGAACTCACAGGCTATGGAGTGGGGTATTATGTCCCCCTGTGGCGATTTTAGTAGTATCCCGAGCCCTGTGCCCTTGACATTTGAGGATCCATCAGTGTGTAGTATCCAAGGATCCTTGGTCTCATCCAGCTGCTGGACTTCCAATTCTGCTTCCTTTTGTAGATCACTACTGAAATCAGCCACAAAGTCAGCTAGTGCTTGGGATTTGATGGCTGTTCTTGGCTCATATCTTATATCATGGGCACTAAGCTTTACTGCCCACTTAGCCATTCTTCCTGACATCTCTGGTTTCCTGAGGACATTCTTAATTGGAAAGTTAGTTCTAACAACAATAGTATGGGTTTCAAAATAATGCCTTAACTTAGTTGATGCCATGATTAATGCAAGAATAAGTTTTTCGAGGTGTGAGTACCTGGATTCGGCATCAAGTAAACTCTTACTTACATAGTAGATAGGATATTGTGTACCTTCGTGATCCTTAACAAGGACAGCACTTACAGCGGTTGAGGATACCGCCAGATATAAGGATAACACATCTCCTTTTTCGGGTTTTGTTAATGCTGGTGCTGAGGACATATATTCTTTAAGGGCTTGTAAAGCATTCTCATGTTTCTCAGTCCATTCAAACTTCTTGTTCTTCCTTAGGATATCGTAAAATTCTTTACATTTTTCTGAGGATTTTGATATGAATCTGTTTAAAGCTGCTATCCTGCCTGTTAGCCTTTGCACATCCTTAGCATTGGCAGGGGATTTGATATTCACCAGTGCTTTAATTTGCTCCGGACTTGCTTCAATGCCCCTCTGAGTTACCATATATCCTAGGAATTTACCTGCCTTAACACCAAAGTGGCATTTTGAAGGATTAAGCTTCATGTTATAATTATCAAGGATATCAAACGCTTCTTCCAAATCCCTTAGGTGATCCTCAGCTTTCTTTGATTTGACTACCATATAATCTATGTATACTTCCATAGTTTGTCCAATTTGATCTTTGAACATCATATTCACCAGCCTTTGATATGTTGCACCTGCATTTCTTAATCCAAAAGGCATGGCAATATAACAATACAAACCGGTTGGGGTCATAAAGGCTGTATCCTCTTGGTCAGATGGTTCCATCTGAATTTGTTGGAATCCAGATGATGCATCCATAAAGGTCAACAGTTCATGCCCCGCTGTAGCATCCACCATGGAGTCAATGTGGGGTAATAGGAAAGGATCCTTGGGACATGCCTTATTTAGATCAGTGAAATCGACACATACCCTCCACTTTCTGTTTTTCTTTTGGACAACGACCACATTGGCTAACCATTTTGGATATTTTACCTCTCTGATCATACCTGCTCGAAGTAGTCTCTCTACTTCTTCTTGGATAATGGCATTCCTTTCTGGTGCAAACTTCCTCCTTTTTTGATGGATTGGTTTGATAGACCTGTCAATACCAAGTTTATGAGTTATGATATCCTTAGATATACCTGTCATATCTTCGTGCTTCCATGCAAAGGTAGACTTTCTTCTTTTGAGGAAGGATATCATGTCTTCTTTCATCTTGCCAAGGATCCCTGATCCGATATAGATTTTTGATTCAGGATCACTAGGATCCAAGAGGATTTCGTCCACATCTTGTTCCCTTGCCTCCAAGACATTCCTCGGAGGATACTGTAATTGCTATTGCTCCCTTGGCTTCGAGGTTGGCTTCATGGATGAGGTATAACAATCCTTAGCTTCCTGCTGATCACTGTCGATCTTGATTATCCCCCATGGGCTAGGGAGTTTCACACATTGATGATAGGTGGATGGGACTGCTTTCATATCATGTATCCAGGGCCTGCCGAGGATAACATTGCAACAAGATAAACAGTCAATAACACAAAATTTTTGATAATTATGTAATCCTTCCACGTAGATTGGGAGTTTGATGTCCCCCAGAGTTTTCTTCGTTTCTCCACTGAATCCTACAAGCACGGAGGATCTTGGTGTGATGTCTGATTCTGGGATACCCATTTTCTTCAGAACATCAAGCTGGATAATGTTCACTGAGCTTCCTCCGTCGATAAGGATCCTGCGGACAAAATGGTTAGAGATAAAGAGAGTAATAACTAAACTATCATGATGAGGATCCTGGATGTTAATGCGATCATCCTCGTCAAACGTTATCGTCTTTCCTTCTGAGACACTTGATGTTCGAATAGGTCTCTCTCCATTATCCATTTTTGCTTCCTTTGCATGCCTTTTGGCCGCCGAGAAGGATGTACCACAGATGTCTGATCCTCCGGAAATAAAGTTGATCACTTGTGCATTCGCCGGAGGGGCTGGAGCCTTTTCAGGGATCCTTTCAGGATCCTGAGTCCTTTGCTTTTTTCTTCCCAGCAATTCTTTTAGATGCCCCTTGCTTAACAGATATCCAATTTCTTTTCTTAAAGCTATGCATTCTTCAGTTAGATGCCCGAAATCCTCATGGTATGCACACCATTTTGACTTGTCTTTAGTCCCGGATGGTTTATAATTCTTCCTGGGCCACCTAGCTTTTTCTCCTAGATTCTGCATTGCAAGGATTAGTTCATGATTATCAACGGAAAAACAATATTCGGAGATTGGAGGATAATCTTCATCATCCTCTTCTTGGTCAACAACATGCACATTCTGGTTGTCATTTCTATGGTAGGATTTGAATTTATTGTTCTTGAAGGAGGATCCTTGCTTCTCCTGCTTTGAGGATCCTACTTGTCTCTCTTGGATCCTCTTGTCATCCTCTAGCCGGATGAACCTGAGTGCTCGAGTTCTTACTTCATCTAGATTTCTGCATGGTGTCATAACAAGATCATCATAGAATAATGAATCCTTAAGCAGTCCCATTTTGAAGGCTTCAACAGCCGTAGCCATATCCAAGTTGGGAATGTCCAAGGATTCTTTACTGAATTTAGTTATATAATCCCTTAATGATTCATTATGACTTTGAGTTACCCTATATAAATCACTAGTTAATCTCTCAAATTTTCTACTACAAGAGAATTGGTTATTGAATAAATTAACTAAATTAGCAAATGAAGTAATAGAGTAAGGGGGAAGACTTAGCAGCCATTTAAGAGCTGATCCAGTAAGAGTGGATCCAAATCCTTTACATAGGCATGCTTCCTTTAACTTTTCCGGCATTGGATTGATCTCCATCCTCTCCCTGTATTGTGTTATGTGCTCCTCAGGATCCGTTGTACCATCATACAGCTTCATAGTAGGGATATGGAACCTTTTGGGTACCTCTGCATCACAAATCGGTGGTGCAAAGCGAGATACCTTATGGCTTCCATCTGCAATCTCTGGGATAGGCTTGACTACCCCTGGAACACTTGAGATCATATCTTTTAGCTTCTGCAACTCCCTGGCCATAGCATGATTGATACCTGTATCCTGCATAGATCCATGGTTAGTGGCAAAATAATTATTTAAAGTGTTACCTCCCATTGAGTTCAAGTTAGGAACATTGGGTGTGAATCCATATTGCTGGGATTCTGGGATAACGGAGGGACCAGTGGAAGCAATGGTCTGCATTGGAATGAAGTCCCCTTGATAGACATCTAGACTTCCTGTTTGCAAACTTTTTAGGGATCCTGGCATCTGGAAGGATCCTGGTATCTGGGATGATCCTGGAACGAAGGAGGATCCTTGAACCTGGGACGATCCTGGAACAAAGAAGGATCCTTGAACCTGGGATGAACCTGGAACAAAGGAGGATCCTTGACCCTGGGATGATCCTGGAACAAAGTAGGATCCTTGAAACTGCTGTGCTCCCGGATAGGCTCCTGAATTCATGAAAGATCCCATATGCTGGGGATAGGATCCTGCCGGCTGAAAGTGTGAGCCTGATGCCTGAGTCATTGTTGCCGATCCGAGGTGCAATCCTCTTGATTCTCCCATAATTTGCACGTCTGGGACTCCCGATGGCTGAGAAGTGATCATTGGAGTATCAAAGCTCAAGGATTTGGGCATCAGTGGTGTTAGGGCTGGATTTTTATAGGTGATCCTTACACATGATCCTAACCAGTGATCCTTGTTTCTTTGGCAGACAGTGATCCTCAGCAGAACTTCAGGATCAGGATCATGGGACATTATGGTGATCCTCGTACTAACGGCCACTTCCGCTTAATACAATATTGTTTTGCAGGAATGTTGGGGCTGGATTTTACTATAAATGATCCTTATACGTGATCCTGACCAGTGATCCTTATTTCTTTGGCAGGCAGTGATCCTCAGCCGGACCTCAGGATCAGGATCATGGGACATTGAGGTGATCCTTATACTAACGGTCACTTTCGATTACTACAATATTATTTTGCAGGAACATCTATCAGGATATGCCCTACACATCATGATCCAGGGACGCGTTTTCACAAATATGGCAAGAGCTAAATTGGAGATAGACGTTGTACCGGATATGGAAACTTAGCTTGATTAATGGGCAGCAATTTAGGCTAGATTATCTTTATTTCTAAAGGGGTAATGAGCTGATTAGTGGTCTATCTACCTAAAATAAGTTACCTACACATGTATAAATACCCATCTTCCTCATTCGGAAGAACACACACAACATACCACACAACTCTCATACACTTAGACACCAAAAGCGATAGTGATCCTTGTACTCAGCTCATTATCATCCAAAGTTGTAATCATATTTTTGTTATATTGAAGTTGGTGATCGGTAGTTGCCATCACCCGAGGTTTTTTATGCCGGAGATCGTTCATTGATCAAGGGCTTTTTCCTCGTATAAATCATTGTGTCTTTGCATCTTCATCACAGAAGTGATCCTTTACTTTCATAATTAACCAAGCATCATACCCCGTTTTGATAAAGTTTGGTTACATTATCCTTGTGTGATTTTTGACCAAAACAGTTTGGCGCCCACCGTGGGGCAATTGGTGCTCCATTCATAAAGAAAATCTTTTGTTCGAAATCATTTCAAAGAGTTACATGGCTTCATCATTGAAGAACACCTCCACGGCGATGTCTGCAGTCACCTCAGCACAAACCACTCTACCTCCTCCACCGGCAGGATCCCAGAGAAATGCTGAGAAGAGACCAACCCCTTCTTTCTCTAAACCTCCATCTTCTTCTGCTATGAATTCTTCTACTCCCAGTACTAGTGATGTGTTTGCTTTAATTTTGCAGATGAAGGATCGTATGCAGCGGCAGGATGAAACTAATGACAGGATCCTTAGGGAGATTGGAGATCTCAAAAGACAAAAGAAAGCGGCAGAGGATCATTCCCCACTGATGCCAAAATCCTTGAGTTTTGAGACTCCAATGGTCACCTCTCAGCCATCAGGGATCCCAGACGTACAGATCACAGGGGAGACGAGAGGATTACATCTCAAGTCAGCAGCAATGACTCAGACATCGGGCTCGTATTTTCAGCCAGCAGGATCCTATCCTCAGTATATGGGATCCTTTATGAATTCAGGAGTATATCCGGGTGCACAGCAATTTCAAGGATCCTACTTCGTTCCGGGCTTATCCCAGGTTCAAGGATCCTCCTTTGTTCCAGGATCATCCCAGGTTCAAGGATCCTCCTTTGTTCCAGGATCTACTCAGACACCAGGATCCTTCCCGATGCCAGGATCCTTAAGAAGTTTACAAACAGGAAATCCAGATGTCCATCAAGGGGACTTCATTCCAATGCAGACCATTGCTTCCACTGGTCCCTCCGTTGTTCCAGAATCCCAGCAATATGGATTCCCTAACTTGAACCCAATGGGAGGTAACACTTTAAATAATTATCCTTCCACTAACCATGGATTCATGCAGGATACAGGTACCAATCACGCTATGGCCAGGGAATTACAGAAACTAAAGGACATGATCTCAAGTGTTCCAGGGGTAGTCAAGCCTATCCCAGAGATTGCAGATGGAAGCCACAAGGTATCACGCTTTGCACCACCAATTTGTGATGCAGAGGTGCCCAAAAGGTTCCATATCCCTACCATGAAGCTGTATGATGGCACAACGGATCCAGAGGAGCATATAGCACAATACAGGGAAAGGATGGAAATCAATCCTATCCCAGAAAAGTTGAAGGAAGCATGCCTATGTAAAGGATTTGGATCCACTCTAACTGGATCAGCTCTTAAGTGGCTGCTAAGTCTTCCCCCTTACTCTATTACTTCATTTGCTAATTTAGTTAATTTATTCAATAACCAATTCTCTTGTAGTAGAAAATTTGAAAAATTAACTAGTGATTTGTACAGGATAACTCAAAATAATAATGAATCATTAAGGGATTATATAACTAAATTTAGTAAAGAATCCTTGGATATTCCCAACTTGGATATGGCTACGGCTGTTGAAGCCTTCAAAATGGGACTTCTTAAGGATTCATTATTCTATGATGATCTTGTTATGACACCATGCAGGAATCTAGATGAAGTAAGAACTCGAGCACTCAGGTTCATCCGGCTAGAGGATGACAAGAGGATCCAGGAGAGACAAGTAGGATCCTCAAAACAAGAGAAGCAAGGATCCTCCTTCAAGAACAACAAATTCAAATCCTACCATAGAAACGAGAACCAGAATGTGCATGCTGTTGACCAAGAAGAGGATGATGAGGATTATCCTCCAATCTCAGAATATTGTTTTTCCGTTGATAATCACGAACTAATCCTTGCAATGCAGAATCTAGGTGAAAAAGCTAGGTGGCCCAGGAAGAATGATAAACCATCCGGGACTAAAGACAAGTCAAAATGGTGTGCATACCATGAGGATTTCGGGCATCTAACTGAAGAATGCATAGCTTTAAGAAAAGAGATTGGATATCTGTTAAGCAAGGGGCACCTAAAAGAATTATTGGGAAGAAAAAAGCAAAGGACTCAGGATCCTGAAAGGATCCCTGAAAAGGCTCCAGCACCTCCGGCAAATGCACAAGTGATCAACTTTATATGGTAACTCAGAGGGGCATTAAAGCAAGTCCGGAGCAAATTAAAAGCACTAGTGAACATCAAGTCCCCTGCCAATGCTAAGGATGTGCAAAGGCTAACAGCCAGGATTGCAGCTCTGAACAGGTTCATATCAAAATCCTCAGAAAAATGTAAAGAATTTTACGATATCCTAAGGAAGAACAAGAAGTTTGAATGGACTGAGAAACATGAGAATGCTTTACAAGCCCTTAAAGAATATATGTCCTCAGCACCACCATTATCAAAGCCCGAAAAAGGAGATGTGTTATCCTTATATTTGGCGGTATACTCAACCGATGTAAGTGCAGTCCTTGTTAAGGATCATGAAGGTACACAATATCCTATCTACTATGTAAGTAAGAGTTTACTTGATGCCGAATCCAGGTACTCACACCTCGAAAAACTTATTCTTGCATTAATCATGGCATCAACTAAGTTAAGGCATTATTTTGAAACCCATACTATTGTTGTTAGAACTAACTTTCCAATTAAGAATGTCCTCAGGAAACCAGAGATGTCAGGAAGAATGGCTAAGTGGGCAGTAAAGCTTAGTGCCCATGATATAAGATATGAGCCAAGAACAGCCATCAAATCCCAAGCACTAGCTGACTTTGTGGCTGATTTCAGTAGTGATCTACAAAAAGAAGCAGAGTTGGAGGTCCAACAGCTGGATGAGACCAAGGATCCTTGGATACTACACACTGATGGATCCTCAAATGTCAAGGGCACAGGGCTCGGGATACTACTAAAATCGCCACAGGGGGACATAATACCCCACTCCATAGCCTGTGAGTTCCAAGCAACTAACAATGAGGCTGGATATGAAGCCTTAATTGCTGGCTTGCAAATTGCTAAGGATATGGGGGTAAAATATCTAAAAGTATACGTAGACTCATTATTGATCACCAATCACTTTAATGGATCCTATGCTGTTAAAGGTGAAAAACTAACCAAATATTTAGAGATAGTCAAGGAATTGGCACTCTCTTTTGTCTCTTTCAGCTTAACACAGGTACCAAGGGAGGATAACACGGAGGCTGATGCATTGGCCAACTTAGGATCATCCTTAAAGATTCCAGAAGATATAAGTATCCCTATCATCCATATCCTGGCTCCTGCCATTGAAAATCAGGTGGCCATGGAAATAGAAGAGGATACTGCAGTAGTCCCTAGTGAAGAAACTCAATCTTATTCAGGATCATGGATCTCGCCAATTATGAAATACTTGCAATACGAAGAGATTCCGATGGGAGAAAATCCTAAAGCTTTCAGGATTAAGGTATCTCGATTCACAATCTTAAATAATGCATTGTATAAACGATCTCTTGCAGGACCATATTTAAGATGTATCGAGGATCCTGAAATTGAAGAAGTGTTGAGAGACTTCCATGAAGGAGATTGTGGAAACCATACTGGGGGCAGGGCATTGTTCTCAAGGATCCTTAGAACAGGATACTACTGGCCAACCATGAAAAGGGATGCTGTAGAATATGCTAAAAAGTGTGATCCTTGCCAAAGACATAGCAATATCCTCCATCAACCAGCTGAATTCTTACACCCAATACCATCCTCTTGGCCGTTCATGAGATGGGGAATGGATATAGTTGGCAAGCTTCCTAAAGCACCTGGTGGAAAAGTATTTATGCTCGCCATGACTGACTATTTTTCCAAGTGGATAGAAGCTGAAGCCTTTGCTCAAGTCAGAGAGAAGGAAGTTATATCCTTTATCAAAAGAAACATTATAACCAGATTTGGCATTCCCTCTGAAATTATATGTGATAATGGTTCTCAATTCATTGGAAGGAGAACCACTAACTTCTGTGACAGTTGGGGAATCAAGATGATAACATCAACACCAGTTCATCCACAAGCCAATGGTCAAGCAGAATCATCCAATAAGATCATCATCAACAATCTGAAGAAAAAGCTAGGATCCAAGAAAGGGAAATGGGCAGAAGAATTGCCTTATGTGCTATGGGCTGATAGGACAACTCCCAAAAACGCCACTGGTCAAACACCTTTCTCTTTAGTATTTGGGGCAGAAGCAGTGATCCCAACAGAAATGGTGATCCCAACTGCTAGAACAAGTGCTCGTGATCCTGAAGAAAATGCTGCAATTCTAGCTCAGGATTTGGATACTATTGAGGAAATCAGGGATCTAGCCAGAATAAGGATGGCAAGCTACCAACAAAGAATGGCTGGTGCCTACAACAAAAATGTCAGGATAAGGAAGTTCCAAGTTGGAGATATGGTATTAAGAAAAGCATTTCAAAATACTATTAATCCTGCTGACGGGAAGCTAGCACCAAAATGGGAAGGTCCCTACTTAATTGAAGCCGAAGCAGGAAAGGGGGCATACAGGCTGCTAACCATGGAAGGGAACTTGTTGCCAAGAGCATGGAATGCTGTTCACTTAAAGAAATATTTCATGTGAACATGATCCTTCATGCGTGTGATCCTTACATTGGAGCATCCTTGAAGGATCCCGGTGCCATCGATGATCCTCATTCTGGTAATATGCTTATCCTAGAAACTATTATATTTTCCTATTTTTTACCTAAGGATAAGGATCACGTATCCTTCATCCTCTACTCACAAACCATTTGAGTTATGATAGTTCAGGTATCTTCAGCAAATCGTCAAAGATCTCCAAAAGCACCACAGATCCTTGGGTACAACCCCAGTTATCCTTGGGATTATCCCCAGTTTCCGCCAGCAGCGCACGATGATCCTGATATAGTTCATGTCTTTGGGATCAGTACCCATTTTCGGGGCTGGCGACCTCATCGTACTGGCTATACTTGGGATCCTACGTATAATGGTGGACGCACCATACATCCGTTCCTAAGGTTTCTAACATTTTCACGTTAGCTAAGGTTTTGACATTTTCATGTCACTAAGTTTGGATAGTTGCCAGAAAGGGCCATACTCCAGTTTACATACGATCCTTTGGGCTTGTCCCCAGTTATCCTATGGGCTTGTCCCCAGTGATCTTCCGGGATCATTCTCAGTTATCCTATGGGCTTGTCCCCAGTGATCTTCCGGGATCATTCTTAGTTATCCTATGGGCTTGTCCCCAGTGATCTTCCGGGATCATTCTCAGTTATCCTATGGGCTTGTCCCCAGTGATCCTTTGGGATTGTCCCCAGTTACCCTTTGGGCTTGTCCCCAGTTATCCTTTGGGCTTGTCCCTAGTTACTAACTTATCTTTTATATTGGCTTAGTCCCAAGTTATACTCCATTTTTCAGGTTTTCGAAGTTAAACAATTAAGGATCCTTAATCCTTATTGTTCATTAAGATTTTTACTTATGGTTATCCTGATTAAAGGTTAGGATCCTAACTTGGATCCTCAGGTATGATCCTTAACTACTTTTAATTTCATTATTCATTTGAATAACCTTTAGACCTTGACAACTGAACCTATGATCCTTAAAATAAACTATCTTGAAAACTTTCGATTATAGGATATTTGATCCAGGATCATATCCTAAATTTCTTAAACATAATTTGCTCAACTTTTCAAACAAACATGTGTCAAAACAATTGAAAATCAAAAAGGATAATAACACAAGATAAGCGACAAAAGTTTAAGATTTTATTTATTAAACAAAAGGATCTTTAACCCTTTCAAAAAGTTGTCAAAATTACCTACCCAAAGCATCTACCAGCAATACGTGGCCCGTCCGCTGGGGTAGGTAAAGGGTGTCCATGATAATAGGTTCAAAAGCATTGCAGGGAAATTAAAAGGCGGCAGGATCACAACGGCTTCATCCCCCAAACAGAGGATCCCTCCACCATGTGTAATCCTACCTATTGTTCAAAGGATCCAGGATCCTTAACCCTAAGAAACTAGTGTTCGGAAATTACAAACCGTAATTGTTCACAAAAAACCACTACCAATCCTAAAAAATTGGGCTCCGGCTATGTCTAGAAGTTTCCATCATTGCCCAATCTTGCAGCTCAAACCTTCGCTGCACCATCACCACCAGCTCCACTCGCTTCACCCTGATCCTTACCAGCATCTCCACCTTCAAGCATAGGGATATCCTCAACATCATCGTCGTCCTCCAACTCTGCTAGCCTTGCCTTCCAGCCTTCAATATCCCATGTGCTCTTGTCAAAGGTAGGATCCTGAGCTTCCTCGGCCATCTGAAGTTGTATCTTATACATAGCGATTGCCGCGGAGACCTTAGCATCTTGGGTGATCTCCTGCTTCTCGTTATCCATATCAATCAACCTTTGAGCAGCCTCAGTCTTCATGGCCCGGAGTTCCTTCTCAAGATCTGCTATCTTGAGATCCTTGAGCACGCCCATTTGTTGAAGGTCGGCAATCTGGCTCTCTTGATCCTCAACATGGCCTAGATAGGTCTCGATCTCGGCAAGTTTCTGCAAAGAAGGGAATAAGGTAAGTACAGAACCGGATGATCCTCGAAAGAAACAGGACATACAAACAGGATATTCAAAACGGATGACCAACAGGGGCAGTGATCCTTACCTCATTCACGTAATCAAGGAATTGCTGACGGAGGAGGGGAAATCCTTGGAGATCTTCAGAGGTTTTCCTCTTTTTTCCCTTGCCCCGGATAGACGCTTTGGGAGCGGATGCTGAAGGACTGACAGCAGGAGCCTTCTTCTTCTTAGAAGACGTGACATTGGCAAGGTCACTTATCCCAAACATGGAGGCAGATTTAACAGACCTGGCAGATTTTCCGGCACCTACACAATTCAAAAACAAGATAAGTTCCCTTGTTAAATTAAATACTTTCACATAAAACTTATTTTTTATGAGGATACTTACTTGACATTGTGGCAGACGCAGAGGATATCTCTTGAGAATCTTGGATAATAATCTGGAAGCTTCGAACTTCAGGATCAAGCTTCTTGAAAGCTAACACTCTCTCTTTGGCAGCATGGGTCAACTTTAAGTGAGCAACGGAGATAGCTGCATAAAAAGACAAAAAAAGAAAAGACATCAGTGATCCTCATCATATGAGACAGAACTGATAGTGATCCTTCGAGGATCCTCTATCCTACCATGAGTGGCCCATTCCTTGGGCAGATCCTTCCCATCCGGGATGGAATCCCTCTTAACAAAGAAAAATCGACGTTTCCAGTTGGTATCATTCTTGGTCACTTTTGAAAATAGGGTGACCCTCCCCAGCTTTCCGTTTCAGCAGATACCGGTGGGAACCAAACGTAGTAAGATCATAGAGCTCGGCCAGCTCTGCCATCCCCAGATCAATCCCTTCTTGCTCGATGATCCTCTCGAAGGTATATAGAACCCTCCAGATCATCGGCATAGCTTGGATATATGAGATGCCGGTGAGAGAAAAGAAAGATTGGGTGAACATCGGAAAAGGGTATGAATACCCAATGAGGAAGGGAGTAGCAGGAAAAGCCACCCAGACATCAGAGACAAGATCGCTCAAAGCAGTAGGATCAAAGGGTTTGAAAACAACATTCGCTGGGAAACAATGGCGAATCTTGTCTATGTGGACATCAGTAAAGCAGCATCTCTCCACGGGAGAATCCTTGATAATTCCCTGGCTCTTTAAGGGACTCTCCTTCTTGGGACTCTTGTGCGGAGAATTACGGAGCAGCATATTTTGAACAAAAAACAGAGTAAAAGCACGAAAGAACAGAGCAAAGAAGAGAAAGAAGAAGATGATACCTGATCAAGAGTCTTCAATGATGGTTATAAAGGGAGATACTTCGAATTTAAATACAAAATGATCCTAACCCTATCTCCTATTTATAATGATGATTTGCAGGGATCGTCACATCAGTGACGTAAATATCACAACGGCTAGTCCATATGTAACGGCTAGTAACCCGGAGTCGCCCGTTAGAGATAAGCTCAAAACAAAATATAACTCATCTATTTACAATTAACTCCTTATATTTTGGGGGCAATTGTTGGGGCTGGATTTTACTATAAATGATCCTTATACGTGATCCTGACCAGTGATCCTTATTTCTTTGGCAGGCAGTGATCCTCAGCCGGACCTCAGGATCAGGATCATGGGACATTGAGGTGATCCTTATACTAACGGTCACTTTCGATTACTACAATATTATTTTGCAGGAACATCTATCAGGATATGCCCTACACATCATGATCCAGGGACGCGTTTTCACAAATATGGCAAGAGCTAAATTGGAGATAGACGTTGTACCGGATATGGAAACTTAGCTTGATTAATGGGCAGCAATTTAGGCTAGATTATCTTTATTTCTAAAGGGGTAATGAGCTGATTAGTGGTCTATCTACCTAAAATAAGTTACCTACACATGTATAAATACCCATCTTCCTCATTCGGAAGAACACACACAACATACCACACAACTCTCATACACTTAGACACCAAAAGCGATAGTGATCCTTGTACTCAGCTCATTATCATCCAAAGTTGTAATCATATTTTTGTTATATTGAAGTTGGTGATCGGTAGTTGCCATCACCCGAGGTTTTTTATGCCGGAGATCGTTCATTGATCAAGGGCTTTTTCCTCGTATAAATCATTGTGTCTTTGCATCTTCATCACAGAAGTGATCCTTTACTTTCATAATTAACCAAGCATCATACCCCGTTTTGATAAAGTTTGGTTACATTATCCTTGTGTGATTTTTGACCAAAACAAGGAACATCTAGCAGGATATGCTCTAAAGACCATGATCCAGGGACGCGTCTTCACAAATATGGCAAGAGCTAAATCAGAGATAGACGTTGCACAGGATATGGAAACATGGCTTGATTCATGGGCAGCAATTTAGGCTAGATTATCTTTATTTCTAAAGGGGTAATGAGCTGAATATTAGTTTAGCTACCTAAAATAGGTCACCTACACACGTATAAATACCACTCTTCCTCATTCGGAAGAACACACACGACATACGACACAACTCTCACACACTTAGACACCAGAAGCAATTGTGATCCTTGTACTCAGCTCATTATCATCCAAAGTTGTAATCATATTTTTGTTATATTGAAGTTGGTGATCGGTAGTTGCCATCACCCGAGGTTTTTTATGCCGGAGATCATTCATTGATCAAGGGCTTTTTCCTCGTATAAATCATCGTGTCTTTGCATCTTTATCACAAAAGTGATCCTTTACTTTCATAATTAACCAAGCATCATACCCCGTTTTCATAAAGTTTGGTTACATTATCCTTGTGTGATTTTTGACCAAAACAGTTTGGCGCCCACCGTGGGGCAATTGGTGCTTCATTCATAAGAAAATCTTTTGTTCGAAATCATTTCAAAGAGTTACATGGCTTCATCATTGAAGAACACGTCCACAGCGATGTCTGCGGTCACTTCATCACAGATCACCTTGCCTCCTCCACCGGCAGGATCTCAGAGAAATACTGAGAAGAGATCAACTCCCACTTCCTCTAAACCTCTATCTTCTTCTGCTATGAATTCTTCTATTCCCAGTACTAGTGATGTATTTGCTTTAATTTTGCAGATGAAGGATCGTATGCAGCGGCAAGATGAAACTAACGAAAGGATCCTCAAAGAAATTGGAGATCTCAAAAGACAAAAGAAAGCGGCAGAGGATCATTCTCCACTGATGCCCAAATCCTTGAGCTTTGATACTCCAATGATCACTTCCCAGCCATCAGGGATCCCGGACGTGCAAATTACAGGGGAGTCAAGAGGATCACATCTCAACTCGGCAGCGATGAC
Source organism: Helianthus annuus (assembly GCF_002127325.2). NCBI lineage: Eukaryota > Viridiplantae > Streptophyta > Magnoliopsida > Asterales > Asteraceae > Helianthus > Helianthus annuus. The sequence continues at coordinate 84,666,486 of NC_035449.2, forward strand.
TCAGACATCAGGCTCACATTTTCAGCCCGTAGGATCCTATCCTCAGTACATGGGATCCTTCAGGAATTCGGGAGCCTATCCGGAGACACAGCAGTTTCCGGGATCCTACTTTGTTCCAGGATCATCCCAGGTTCAAGGATCCTCCTTTGTTCCAGGATCATCCCAGGTTCAAGGATCCTCCTTTGTTCCAGGATCATCCCAGGTTCAAGGATCCTCCTTCGTTCCAGGATCATCCCAGATACCAGGATCCTTACAGATGCCAGGATCCCTAAAAAGTTTGCAAACAGGAAGTCTAGATGTCCATCAAGGGGACTTCATTCCAATGCAGACCATTGCTTCCACTGGTCCCTCTGTTGTTCCAGAATCCCAGCAATATGGATTCCCTAACTTGAACTCAATGGGAGGTAACACTTTAAATAATTATCCTACTACTAACCTTGGATTCATGCAGGATACAGGTACCAATCATGCTATGGCCAGGGAATTACAAAAACTAAAGGACATGATCTCAAGTGTTCCAGGGGTAGTCAAGCCTATCCCAGAGATTGCAGATGGAAGCCACAAGGTATCTCGCTTTGCACCACCGATTTGTGATGCAGAGGTACCCAAAAGGTTCCATATCCCTACCATGAAGCTGTATGATGGCACAACGGATCCAGAGGAGCATATAGCACAATACAGGGAAAGGATGGAAATCAATCCTATCCCAGAAAAGTTGAAGGAAGCATGCCTATGCAAAGGATTTGGATCCACTCTAACTGGATCAGCTCTTAAGTGGCTGCTAAGTCTTCCCCCCTACTCTATTACTTCATTTGCTAATTTAGTTAATTTATTCAATAACCAATTCTCTTGTAGCAGAAAATTTGAAAAATTAACTAGTGATTTGTACAGGATAACTCAAAATCATAATGAATCATTAAGGGATTATATAACTAAATTTAGTAAAGAATCCTTGGACATTCCCAACTTGGATATGGCTACGGCTGTTGAAGCTTTCAAAATGGGACTGCTTAAGGATTCATTATTCTATGATGATCTTGTTATGACACCATGCAGGAATTTAGATGAAGTAAGAACTCGAGCACTCAGGTTTATCCGGCTAGAGGATGACAAGAGGATCCAGGAGAGACAAGTGGGATCCTCAAAACCGGAGAAGCAAGGATCCTCCTTCAAGAGCAACAAATTCAAATCCTACCATAGGAATGAGAACAAGAATGTGCATGCTGTTGACCAGGAAGAGGATGATGAAGATTATCCTCCAATCTCAGAATATTGTTTCTCCGTCGATAATCATGAACTGATCCTTGCAATGCAGAATCTAGGTGAAAAGGCTAGATGGCCCAGGAAGAATGATAAACCATCCGGGACTAAAGATAAGTCCAAATGGTGTGCATACCATGAGGATTTCGGGCATCTAACTGAAGATTGCATAGCCTTAAGAAAAGAAATTGGATACCTGCTAAGCAAGGGGCATCTAAAAGAATTGTTGGGGAGAAAAAAGCAAAGGACCCAGGATCCTGAAAGGATCCCTGAAAAGGCTCCAGCACCTCCGGCAAACGCACAAGTGATTAACTTTATATCCGGAGGATCAGACATTTGTGGTACATCCTTTTCAGCGGCCAAAAGACATGCAAAAGAATCAAAAATGGATAATGGAGAAAGGCCTATTAGAACCTCAAGTGTCTCAGAAGGGAAGATGATAACATTTGATGAGGATGATCGCATTAACATTCAGGATCCTCACCATGATAGTTTAGTTATCACTCTCTTTATCTCTAACCATTTTGTCCGCAGGATCCTTATTGACGGAGGGAGCTCAGTGAACATTATCCAGCTTGATGTCTTGAAAAAGATGGGAATCCCAGAATCAGACATCACACCAAGATCCTCCGTGCTTGTAGGATTCAGTGGGGAAACGAAGAAAACTCTGGGGGACATCAAACTCCCAATCTACGTGGAAGGATTACATAATTACCAAAAATTTTGTGTTATTGACTGTTTATCCTGTTGCAACGTTATCCTTGGCAGGCCTTGGATACATGACATGAAAGCAGTTCCATCTACCTACCATCAATGTGTGAAGCTCCCTAGCCCATGGGGGATAATCAAGATCGACAGTGATCAGCAAGAGGCTAAGGATTGTTATACCTCATCTATGAAGCCAACCTCGAAGCCAAGGGAACAATAGCAATTACAGTATCCTCCAAGGAATGTCTTGGAGGCAAGGGAACAAGATGTAGATGAAATCCTCTTGGATCCTAGTGATCCTGAATCAAAAATCTATATCGGATCAGGGATCCTTAGCAACATGAAAGAAGACATGATATCCTTCCTCAAAAGAAGAAAATCTACCTTTGCTTGGAAACATGAAGATATGACAGGTATATCTAAGGATATTATTACTCACAAACTTGGCATTGACAGGTCTATCAAACCAATCCATCAAAAAAGGAGGAAGTTTGCGCCAGAAAGGAATGCCATTATCCAAGAAGAAGTAGAGAGACTACTTCGAGCAGGTATGATCAGAGAGGTAAAGTATCCAAAATGGTTAGCCAATGTGGTTGTTGTCCAAAAGAAAAACGGAAAGTGGAGGGTATGTGTCGATTTCACTGATTTGAATAAGGCATGTCCCAAGGATCCTTTCCCATTACCCCACATTGACTCTATGGTGGATGCAACAGCGGGGCATGAACTGTTAACTTTTATGGATGCATCATCTGGATTCCAACAAATCCAGATGGAACCATCTGACCAAGAGGATACAGCCTTTATGACCCCAACCGGTTTATATTGTTATATTGCCATGCCTTTTGGACTAAGAAATGCAGGTGCAACATATCAAAGGCTGGTAAATATGATGTTCAAGGATCAAATTGGAAAAACTATGGAGGTGTACATAGATGATATGGTGGTCAAGTCAAAGAAAGCTGAGGATCACCTAAGGGACTTGGAAGAAGCATTTGATATCCTTGATAGTTACAACATGAAACTTAATCCTTCAAAATGCCATTTTGGTGTTAAGGCAGGAAAGTTCTTAGGGTACATGGTAACCCAGAGGGGCATTGAAGCAAGCCCGGAACAAATCAAAGCATTAATAAGTATCAAATCCCCTGCCAATGCCAAGGATGTTCAAAGACTGACAGGCAGGATAGCAGCTTTGAACAGATTCATATCGAAATCCTCAGAAAAATGCAGAGAATTTTACGATATCCTAAGGAAGAATAAGAAGTTCGAATGGACTGAGAAGCATGAGAATGCTTTACAAGCCCTAAAAGAGTATATGTCCTCAGCACCAGCATTAGCAAAACCGGAAAAAGGAGATGTGTTATCCTTATATCTAGCGGTATCCTCAACCGCTGTAAGTGCTGTCCTTGTTAAGGATCACGAAGGTACACAGTATCCTATCTACTATGTAAGTAAAAGTCTACTTGATGCCGAATCCAGGTACTCACACCTCGAAAAACTTATCCTTGCATTAATCATGGCATCGACTAAGTTAAGGCATTATTTTGAAACCCATACTATTGTTGTTAAAACTAATTTTCCAATTAAGAATGTCCTCAGGAAACCGGACATGTCAGGGAGAATGGCTAAGTGGGCAGTGAAGCTTAGTGCCCATGATATAAGATACGAACCAAGAACAGCCATTAAATCTCAAGCGTTAGCTGACTTTGTGGCTGATTTCAGTAGTGATCTACAAAAGGAAGCAGAATTGGAGGTCCAGCAGCTGGATGAGACCAAGGATCCTTGGATCCTACACACTGACGGATCCTCAAATATCAAAGGCACAGGGCTAGGGATCCTACTAAAATCGCCACAGGGGGACATAATACCCCACTCCATAGTCTGTGAGTTCCAAGCGACTAACAATGAGGCTGAGTATGAAGCCCTAATCGCTGGCTTACAAATCGCTAAGGATATGGGGGTAAAGTATCTTAACGTATATGTAGATTCATTATTGATCACTAATCACTTTAACGGATCCTATGCTGTTAAAGGTGAAAAACTAACCAAATATTTAGAGATAGTCAAAGAATTGGCACTCTCTTTTGTTTCTTTCAGCTTGACACAGGTACCAAGGGAGGAGAACACAGGGGCTGATGCATTGGCCAACCTAGGATCATCCTTGAAGATTCCAGAAGATACAAGTATCCCTATCATCCATATCCTGGCTCCTGCTATTGAAAATCAGGTGGCCATGGAAATAGTAGAGGATACTGCAGTAATCCCTAGTGAAGAAGCTCAACCTTATTCAGGATCATGGATCCCACCAATAATGAAATACTTGCAAAACGGAGAGATTCCAATGGGAGAAAATCCTAGAGCTTTCAGGATCAAGGTATCTCAATTCACAATCTTGAATAATGTGCTATATAAACGATCCCTTGCAGGACCATATTTAAGATGTATTGAGGATCCTGAAATTGAAGAAGTGTTGAGGGACTTCCATGAAGGAGATTGTGGAAACCACACTGGGGGCAGGGCATTATTCTCAAGGATCCTTAGAACAGGATACTACTGGCCAACCATGAAAAGGGATGCTATAGAGTATGCTAAGAGGTGTGATCCTTGCCAAAGACATAGCAATATCCTTCACCAACCAGCTGAATTACTACACCCCATACCATCCTCTTGGCCATTCATGAGATGGGGGATGGATATAGTTGGCAAGCTCACTAAAGCACCCGGTGGAAAAGTATTTATGCTTGCCATGACTGACTACTTCTCTAAATGGATAGAAGCTGAAGCCTTTGCTCAAGTCAGAGAAAAAGAAGTTATATCCTTTATCAAAAGAAATATTATAACTAGATTTGGCATTCCCTCTGAAATTGTATGTGATAATGGTTCCCAATTCATTGGAAGCAGAACCACTAACTTTTGTAACAGTTGGGGAATCAAGATGATCACATCAACACCAGTTCACCCACAAGCCAATGGTCAAGCAGAATCATCCAACAAGATCATCATCAACAATCTGAAGAAGAGGCTAGGATCCAAGAAAGGGAAATGGGCAGAAGAGTTACCTTATGTGCTATGGGCTGATAGGACAACTCCCAAGAATGCCACCGGTCAAACACCCTTCTCTTTAGTATTTGGGGCAGAAGCAGTGATCCCAACAGAGATGGTGATCCCAACTGCTAGAACAAGTGCTCGTGATCCTGAAGAAAATACTACAATCCTAACTCAGGATTTGGATACTATTGAGGAAAACAGGGATCTAGCTAGGATAAGGATGGCAAGCTACCAACAAAGGATGGCTGGTGCCTACAACAAGAATGTCAGGATAAGGAAGTTCCAAGTCGGAGATATGGTGTTAAGAAAAGCATTTCAAAATACTATCAATCCTGCTGACGGGAAGCTAGCACCAAAATGGGAAGGTCCCTACTTGATTGAAGCTGAAGCAGGAAAGGAGGCATACAGGTTGCTAACCATGGAGGGAAACTTGTTACCAAGAGCCTGGAATGCTGTTCACGTAAAGAAATATTTCATGTGAACATGATCCTTCCTGCATGTGATCCTTACATAGAAGTATCCTTGAAGGATCCCGAAGATATCGGTGATCCTTACTCTGGTAATATGCTTATCCTAAAACTATTGCATTTTCTTACTTTTTACCTAAGGATAAGGATCATGTATCCTTCATCCTCTACTCACAAACCATTTGAGTTATGATAGTTCAGGTATCTTCAGCAAATCGTCAAAGATCTCCAAAAAGCACCACAGATCCTTGGGTCCAACCCCAGTTATCCTTGGGATTATCCCCAGTTTCCGCCAGCAGCGCACGATGATCCTGGTATAGTTCACGTCTTTGGGACCAGTACCCACTTTCGGGGCTGACAACCTCATCGTACTGGCTATATTTAGGATCCTACGTATAATGGTGGACGCACCATACATCCGTTCCTAAGGTTTCTAACGTTTTCACGTTAGCTAAGGTTTTGACATTTTCATGTCACTAAGTTTGGATAGTTGCCAGAAAGGGCCATACTCCAGTTTACATACGATCCTTTGGGCTTGTCCCCAGTTATCCTATGGGCTTGTCCCCAGTGATCCTCTGGGATCATCCTCAGTTATCCTGTGGGCTTGTCCCCAGTGATCCTCTGGGATCATTCTCAGTTATCCTTTGGGCACGTCCCCAGTTACTAATTTATCTTTGACATTGGCTTAGTCCCAAGTTATATCTCACTTTTCAGGTTCTGGAAGTCTAAACATATAAGGGCCCTTAATCCTTACTAACGATCAAAGTCTTATCTATGATTATCTTGATTGAAGGATAGGATCCTAACGTGGATCCTCAGGTATGATCCTTCACTATTTTTGATTATACTCTTTATCCTAACCAACCCTTATACTTTGACAACCGAACCTATGATCCTTGAACTAAAACGCTTTGAGAATTTTCAATATGAGGATATTTGATCCAAGATCATATCCTAAGTTTATTAAACACTTTGTCAACTCTTGTTATTTTAACAAATATAGCAATTGAGAAATAAGAGGATTATTGAAGGATAACAACACAAGATAAGCCAGAAAAGTTAAGTTATATTATTAAACAAAAGGATCATTAACCCTTTCAAAAGATTGTCAAAATTGCCAACCCACATTTCTACCAGCAAAACGTGGCCCGTCCACATGGGTTGGCAAAGGGTGTCCATTGTCTATGCGGTCTTAGCATTATGCAGGAAAGTAAAAGCGGCAGGATCACAAAGGCTTCATCCCCCAAACAGAGGATCCCTCCACCTTTTGCAATCCTACCCATTGTTCAAAGGATCCAGGATCCTTAACCCTAAAAAACTATTGTTCAGAAATTACAAACCATAATTGTTCACAAACACCACTACCACAAAAAACCACTACCAATCCTAAAAAATTGGGCTCCGGCTATGTCTAGAAGTTTCCATCATTGCCCAATCATGCAGCCTACACCTTCGCTGCTTCATCACCACCAGCATCTCCACCTTCATCCTTCTCAGCATCACCACCCTCTAGCATGGGGATCTCCTCAGCCTCATCCTCATCCTCCAGGTCTGCAAGCCTTGCCTTCCAACCTTCAACATCCCACGAGCTTTTGTCAAAGGTAGGATCCTGAGCCTCCTCGGCCATCTGAAGTTGTATCTTATACATAGCAATTGCCGCGGAGACCTTTGCATCTTGGGTGATCTCCTGCTTCTCGTTATCCATATCAATCAACCTCTGAGCAGCCTCAGCCTTCATGACCCGGAGTTCCTTCTCAAGATCTCCTATCTTGAGATCCTTAAGCACGCCCATTTGTTGAAGGTCAGCAATCTGGCTCTCTTGGTCCTCAACATGGCCAAGATAGGTCTCAATCTCGGCAAGTTTCTGCAACAGGAGAAGAAAAAGATAAGCATAAGATCATATGATCCTCAAGAAAAGCAGGATACGCTAGGCGGATAACCTACAGGGCCAGTGATCCTTACCTCATTCACATAGTCAAGGAATTGCTGACGGAGGAGGGGAAATCCTTGTAGATCTTCAGTGGTCTTCCTCTTTTTTCCCTTGCCCCGGATAGATGCTTTGGGAGCTGATGCTGAAGGACTGGCAGCAGGAGCCTTCTTCTTCTTTGAAGACGTGACATTGGCAAGATCACTTATCCCAAATATGGAGGTAGATTTAACAGACCTGGCAGATTTTCCAGCACCTACATAATTCAAAAACAAGATAAGTTCCCTTATTAAATTAAATACTTTTACATAAAATTTACTTTTTATGAGGATACTTACTTGACATTGTGGCAGATGCAGAGGATATCTCTTGAGAATCTTGGATAGTGATTTGGAAGCTTCTAACTTCAGGATCAAGCTTTTTAAAAGCTAACACTCTCTCTTTTGCAGCAGGGGTTAATTTCAGACGAGCAATGGAAATAGCTGCATAAAAGACAAAGGAAAAAAGACATCAGCGATCCTCATCATATGAGACAGGACTGATAGTGATCCTTCGAGGATCCTCTACCCTACCATGAGTGGCCCATTCCTTGGGCAAATCCTTCCCATCCGGGATTGAATCCCTCTTAACAAAGAAAAACCGACGTTTCCAGTTGGTATCATTCTTAGTAAGTTTGAAGATTGGGTGATCCTCCCCAGCTTTCCGTTTCAACAAATATCGGTGAGAACCGAAGGTGGTGAGATCGTAAAACTCAGCTAACTCCGCCATCCCCAGATCAATCCCTTCCTGCTCGATGATCCTCTCGAAGGTATAAAGAACCCTCCAGATCATCGGCATAGCTTGGATGTAAGAGATGCCGGTTAAGGAAAAGAAAGACTGGGTAAAGTCTGGAAAAGGATACGAGTACCCTATAGCAAACGGGGTAGCAGGAAAAGCCACCCAGACATCCGAGATATAGTCGCTCAAAGCAGTAGGATCAAAGGATTTAAAAACGGCATTCGCCGGAAAGCAGTGACGAATTTTGTCTACGTGGGCATCACTAAAGCAACACCTCTCCGTAGGAGAATCCTTGATAATCCCCTGGCTTTTTAAGGGACTATCCTTCTTGGAATCCTTGTGTGGAGAATTCCGGAGCAACATGTTTTGTGACGGAATAGAAACAGAGACGGAGTAGAAAAAACAGAGCAAAGAAAAGGAAGAAGGGAAAGAGAGAAGAAGAGGATACCTGAACAACCTTCGGTGCAGAATATAAGGGGAGTGTATCTCGAATTTAAATACAAACTGATCCTCACCCTATCTCCTATTTATAATCATGATCTGCAGGATTGTCACATCTCTGACGTAATGATCACAACGGCTAGTCCGAGCATAACGGCTAGTTTCTTGGAGTCGCCCGTTAGAGATAAGATCGAAACAAAATATAACTCGTCTATTTACAATTAACTCCTTATATTTTGGGGGCAATTGTTAGGGCTGGATTTTTATAGGTGATCCTTACACATGATCCTAACCAGTGATCCTTGTTTCTTTGGCAGACAGTGATCCTCAGCAGAACTTCAGGATCAGGATCATGGGACATTATGGTGATCCTCGTACTAACGGCCACTTCCGCTTAATACAATATTGTTTTGCAGGAACATCTAGCAGGATATGCTCTAAAGACCATGATCCAGGGACGCGTCTTCACAAATATGGCAAGAGCTAAATCAGAGATAGACGTTGCACAGGATATGGAAACATGGCTTGATTCATGGGCAGCAATTTAGGCTAGATTATCTTTATTTCTAAAGGGGTAATGAGCTGAATATTAGTTTAGCTACCTAAAATAGGTCACCTACACACGTATAAATACCACTCTTCCTCATTCGGAAGAACACACACGACATACGACACAACTCTCACACACTTAGACACCAGAAGCAATAGTGATCCTTGTACTCAGCTCATTATCATCCAAAGTTGTAATCATATTTTTGTTATATTGAAGTTGGTGATCGGTAGTTGCCATCACCCGAGGTTTTTTATGCCGGAGATCATTCATTGATCAAGGGCTTTTTCCTCGTATAAATCATCGTGTCTTTGCATCTTTATCACAAAAGTGATCCTTTACTTTCATAATTAACCAAGCATCATACCCCGTTTTCATAAAGTTTGGTTACATTATCCTTGTGTGATTTTTGACCAAAACAAGTGGGGAATGATCCTCTGCCGCTATCTTTTGCCTTTTGAGGTCTCCAATTTCCCTGAGGATCCTGTCATTAGTTTCATCCTGCCGCTGCATACGATCCTTCATCTGCAAAATCAAAGAAAACACATTACTAGTACTGGGAACAGAAGAATTCATAGCAGAAGAAGATGGAGGTTTAGAGAAGGCAGGATTTGGTCTCTTCTCAGCATTTTTCTGGGATCCTGCCGGTGGTGGAGGCAGAGTGTTCTGGGACGAGGTGACTGCAGACATCGCCGTGGACGTATTCTTCAATGATGAAGCCATGTAACTCTTTGAAATGATTTCGAACAAAAGGTTTTCTTATGAATGAAGCACCAATTGCCCCACGGTGGACGCCAAACTGTTTTGGTCAAAAATCACACAAGGATAATGCAACCAAACTCTAAGTAAACGGGGAATGATGCTTGGTTTGTTGGAAAAGTTAAGGATCACTTTGATAAGAAATATGCAAATGACACAAGGATTTATACGAGGAAAAAGCCCTTGATCAATGAATGATCTCCGGCATAAAAAACCTCGGGTGATGGCAACTACCGATCACCAACTTCAATATATCAAAATATGGTTACAACTTCGGATGATAATGAGCTGAGTACAAGGATCACTATCGTAATGTGTGTCTAAGCGTGAGAGAATTGTGTTGTGTGTTCTTCCGAATGGGGAAGAGTGTTATATATACAAGTGTAGGTAACCTATTTTAGGTAAAAAGACTAATAATCAGCTCATTACCCCTTTAGAAATAAAAGTAAATCTAGCCTAAATTGTCGCCCTTAAATCATGCCAAGTTTCCATATCCTTTGCAACGTCCATCTCCGATTAAGCACATGCTATAATTGTAAAGACGCGTCCTTTGATCGTGATGCTAAGAGCGGATCCTGCTAGATGTTCCTGCAAGATATCATTTAATTTAATGAAGGTAACTGTTAGCATGAGGATCCTATAATGGTCCATGATCCTGATCCTGAAGTCCTGCTGAGGATCACTATCTGCTAAAGTAACAAGGATCACTGGTTAGGATCACATGTAAGGATCATATATCATAAAAATCCAGCCCTAACAAGGATAACCGGGGAAATATTGTGCCTAGCCGTCCCCAGAATCACACTCCTGAGATACCCTCTTCAGTTAGAATGTCAACTGAGAGAAGCTCAGGATTTGCTTCAGGATATGGACAGAATCCTCAGATCGGTAGTGTATCTAATACTAATAATACACTTGCTACTAACGGAATTGGATCTTTGCAGGATGCAGGTGTGACATCAGCGTTGTCTAGGGAACTTCAGAAGCTAAAGGATATGATATCCAGTGTACCTGGGGTGGTTCAGCCAATTCCTGAAGTATCCCAGGATAGCCACAGGATATCTCAGTTTGTGCATCCTATTTGTGATGCTGAAATCCCAAAATGATTCCAAACTCCCAACATGAAGCTTTATGATGGAACCACGGATCCTGAGGAGCATATTGCCCAGTATAGTGAAAGGATGGAAATCAATCCTATCCCTCCAGATCTTAAAGAAGCATGCTTGTGCAAGGGCTTTGGTTCTACCCTAACAGGATCAGCCTTGAAATGGCTCTTGAACGTTCCTCCGCACTCAATTACATCATTTGCCCATTTAGTGAATTTATTTAGTAGTCAATTTTCTTGCAGTAGGAGTTTTGAAAAATTAACAAGTGATCTCTATAGGATAGCTCAAGGACCTCAAGAATTCCTAAGGGATTATATGAACAAATTCAGTAGGGAATCCTTGGATATTCCACACCTTGATGTTGCTACAGCAGTCCAAGCATTCAAGATGGGACTGCAAAAAGATTCCCAATTTTATCAAGATCTTGTTATGAATCCTTGCAGGAATTTAGATGAAGCTCGGAACAGGGCTTTGAGATATATCAGGCTGGAAGATGATAAGAAAATGCAAGAGAGGATGAATGCATCCTCAACATATGAATCAACTAACAGGAAGTCAGAATCCTCATATAAACCATACCGCTCCAAGCCATATGGTAGAAATGACAACAAGAAAGTGAATGTTGTTGAAGATGAGGATCCTGAGGAGTATCCTGAGTTATCCGAATACTGTTTTTCTGTTAATATACCTGAACTGATGTGTGCTATGCAGGGTTTAAGAGACAAAGCCAGGTGGCCTCGGAAGAATCAACAAAAGGCTGATTGGAAGGACAAGTCCAAGTGGTGTGCGTTCCATGAGGATTTCGGACATGTTACTGAGGATTGCATTGCTCTCAGAAAAGAAATAAGTTATCTCTTGAGCAAGGGATATTTAAAGGATCTGCTGAGAAGAAAGAAAAACAAGGGTCAAGATACTGAGAAGGATCCTGAGCGAGCAACATCGCCTCCTGCGAATGCCAAGATAATTAACTTTATTTCAGGAGGATCCGACATTTGCGGGACTTCATATTCTGCGGCCAAGAGACATGCAAAGGAAGCTAAAGCTGAAAGAGGGGAAAGACCAACCAGGATGACGACCCTCACGACTGATAAAGTGATCACCTTTGATAGTGATGACAGGGATACTGTCTAGGATCCTCACCATGATGCTCTGGTAATAACATTATATGTGGCTAACCATTTTGTACGCAGGATATTGGTGGACAATGGAAGCTCTGTCAACATAATCCAACTAGAAACGTTGAAAAGAATGAATGTATCTCCAATGGATATCACTTCAAAATCCACTGTACTCCTCGGCTTCAGTGGAGAAGCTAGGAATACCGTGGGAGAGATTAAATTACCAGTATATGTTGAAGGGGTCAATTCGATACAGCGTTTCTGTGTGACGGACTCCCTATCCTGCTATAATATCATATTGGGCAGGCCGTGGATCCATGATATGAAAGTTGTGCCGTCAACTTATCATTAGTGCATCAAGATCCCTACACCCTGGGGAGTTGTCAAAGTAGATAGTGACCAGCAGGAGGCGAAGGAGTGGTACTCATCCTCAATTAAATCCTCTACCAAGCCTAATGCAGCATAGCATTTAAAGATACGGGCCCAGGATATTACGGAGGCTTCGGAGCAGGATGCAAAGAAAATTATCCTAGATCAGGATAATCCGGATATCTCGGTGCTCGTGGGAACCAACATCCCTCAGGATATTGAAAACCAATTAACTAATTTTTTGAAATGCAGGATGTCAACATTCGCATGGAAGCACGAGGATATGACAGGTATTTCCAAGGATGTTATAACACACAAGCTTGGTATTGACAGGTCATTCAAGCCTCTCCAACAGAAAAGAAGAAAATTTGCTCTAGAACGAAATGCAATTATTCAGGAAGAGGTAGATAGATTGTTGAAGTCGAAAATGATCAGAGAGGTGAAGTTTCCAAGGTGGCTAGCAAATGTAGTGGTGGTACAGAAGAAAAACGGGAAATGGAGAGTTTGTGTAGATTACACAGACTTAAACAAGGCTTGTCCAAAAGACCCATTCCCCCTTCCTCATATTGACTCAATGGTAGATGCTACTGCCGGCCATGAAATGTTAACTTTCATGGATGCATCCTCAGGATTTCAGCAGATCCAGATGGAACCTTCAGACCAGTAGGATACAGCCTTCATGACACCAACAGGTATTTATTGTTATACTGCTATGCCTTTTGGTTTGAAAAATGCAGGTGCAACGTATCAAAGATTGGTAAACATGATGTTTAAGGACAAACTGGGGGACACTATGGAGGTGTACATCGATGACATGGTAGTGAAGTCTAAGAAGGCTGAGGATCATCTTCAGGATATTGAAGTAGCATTTGATATTCTGGATCAGTACAACATGAAGCTGAATCCTGCTAAGTGCCATTTTGGAGTTGGGGCAGGAAAGTTTCTAGGATATATGGTAACTAAAAGAGGGATAGAAGCGAGCCCAGAACAGATCAAAGCCATCCTAGATATCAAATCACCTTCTAACATGAAGGATGTTCAAAGACTGACAGGACGAGTAGCAGCGTTAAATAGATTTATCTCAAGATCCTCATAAACATGCAAGGAGTTTTATGATATCCTGAAGAAAAATAAGAAGTTTGAATGGGGGGAGAAGCATGAAGCAGCCTTGCAGAATTTGAAGCGGTACCTCTCAACTGCACCTCTACTAATGAAGCCTGAGGACGGTGAACCACTATCCCTGTATCTTGCAGTATCAGGGAATGCAGTAAGTGCTGTCCTTGTAAAGGATCATGAAGGTCAGCAGTATCTTGTTATTATGTTAGCAAAACTTTATTAGATGATGAAACTAGATATTCTCATTTAGAAAAGTTGATATTGGCTCTAGTTATGGCATCAACAAAACTTAGACATTACTTTGAGACACATAGGATTCATGTTAAAACCAATTATCCTGTTAAAAATGTGCTTAGGAAACCTGAGATGTCAGGTAGAATGGCTAAATGGTCAGTAAAGTTAAGTGCCTATGATCTAGTGTACGAACCTAGAAATGCCATAAAGTCTCAGGCTTTAGCTGACTTTGGGGCTCATTTCAGTAGTGATATTCAAAATGAAGTGGACCTAGAAGTACAACAACTAGGAGAAACCTTAGAATCCTGGACATTATATACTGATGGTGCATCTAATGTTAGAGGAGTAGGATTGGGTATACTACTAAAATCGCCACAGGGGGACATAATACCCCAGGCTATTAGATGTGAATTTTCTGCCACTAATAATGAAGCAGAATATGAGGCTTTGATTGCAGGATTAGAGTTGGCTAAGAACATGAATATTAAAAGTTTGCAAGTATATGTTGACTCCTTGTTAATCACTAATCATTTTAATGGATCCTATGCAGTTAAAGGTGAGAAGTTAATTGAATATCTCGATATTCTCAAAAAATTAGCAGGATATTTCGATGTGTTTACACTTGAACAGGTACCAAGAGAGGATAATGCCGAAGCGGATGCCTTAGCAAACTTAGGATCATCAGTCAGGATACCAGAGGGAACCCAAATACCGATACTTCGTATCCTGTATCCTGCCATGGATCCCTTCAGAGCTCAGGATAAAGAGGTAACAAGTATTCAGGATCCTGGTCATGATCCTGAGGAGGATACTGGATCCTGGATGACTCCAATCATAAGATATCTCAAGGAAGGTAGGATAAAGGTATCACGATTCACCATTATAAATAATATTTTGTATAAGAAATCTCTTGCAGGTCCATACCTAAGATGCTTCAAGGATCCTGAGGCCATGGAAGTGCTTCAGGATATACACGAAGGGGATTGTGGTAACCATACTGGGGGCAGATATTTATTCTCGAAAGTGTTGAGAACAGGATACTATTGGCCGACAATGAAGAAAGATGCTGCAGAATACGCTCGAAGATGTGATGCATGTCAGAGACATAGCAACATATTGCATCAACCGGCTGAACCATTATATCCTATAGCTTCCCCTTGGCCATTCATGAAATGGGGAATGGACATAGTAGGGAAACTGCCGAAAGCTTCGGGAGGAAAAGTTTTTATGCTAGCAATGACCGACTATTTTTTTAAATGGGTTGAAGCTAAAGCATTTGTCCAAGTTAGAGACCAAGAAGTAGTATCCTTCATAAAGAGAAATATCCTGACCAGGTTTGGAGTACCAGCTGAGATAATCTGTGACAATGGTTCTCAGTTCATAAGCAAGAGGACCACTGACTTTTGCAAGAGTTGGGGGATCAAAATGATCACATCTACCCCGGTACATCCTCAAGCAAATGGGCAAGCAGAATCCTCAAACAAGATAATAGTCAACAACTTGAAAAGAGACTAGGAGCTAAAAAAGGAAGATGGGTAGAAGAACTACCCTTTGTTTTGTGGGCCGATAGAACAACAATAAAGAGTACAACTGGCCAAACCCCTTTCTCCTTAGTATTTGGAGCAGAAGCAATGACCCCAACAGAAATGGTAATACCTACGGCAAGATCCAATCTCCATTATCCTGGGCAGAAGCAATGTGCCGAGAATTAGATATTGTGGATGAAACAAGAGATGCAGCAAAGCTAAGGATGGCAGCATATCAACAGAGGATAACCAGAGCTTACAACAACAATATAAGGACTAGGAGGTTTCAAGTTGGATATTGGGTGTTAAGAAAAGCTTTCCAGAATACTACTAATCCTGCTGATGGAAAATTAGCTCCAAAGTGGAAAGGACCCTATGAAATCGAATCAGAGGCAGGAAAAGGAGCCTATCGACCCAAGAATATGGAAGGGGATATGCTACCAAGATCCTGGAATGCTATACACCTACAACTCTATTTCAAGTGAGCTTAGAATTTAATTTCTGACTCATAATGGTATGAATT
This sequence comes from Helianthus annuus, assembly GCF_002127325.2. Classification (NCBI taxonomy): domain Eukaryota; kingdom Viridiplantae; phylum Streptophyta; class Magnoliopsida; order Asterales; family Asteraceae; genus Helianthus; species Helianthus annuus. Next base: position 84,682,412 of record NC_035449.2, read on the forward strand.
CTATCTATTTTCAATATATTTGAGTTTATTTTGAATCCAATACTGACTTAAGCATCGGAGGGGTGTTAGCCAAGCTAACACCCACCTTAGTTTAAGGTTGTTTTGCAGAATATGCTTCAGGATATACACTCGGGATAACTCGAAAGATTAGAGGATTGGCCCCCTCTCTCACGTTTAGGGGATCCTAATCTCTTCATAAGTTTAAAGGTATTCACCTTTCTCTCGAATTGGGTTTAAACACCCCGCCTGGAGCGCAAGTTATCTAGGGATAGTTCAAGGTAGCGGGACCAGTCCATGTAAAAGTAGTTGACAATTTCGTTACTGTTGGCTATATCCTGGATCCTAAAGGTATATGAGGATTGATCACCCTCTCTCACGAAAGGGTATTTTCATACTCTCTAAGGTTTAAAGGTTTTCACCTTTCTAAGTCTTGGAGTTTGTACACTCTCGCCAGTAGCGCATGAAAATCAGGGTTTATCCCCAGGATATCAGGGTTTATACCCAGGATATTAAGGATTTATCCCAGGATATTAAGGGTTTGTCCAAAGATATTCAGGATTCATTCAGTTAAAGCTAAAGTATGACTTGTGTTTGCATTCCTAATATATTGAACACAGGGGACATATATATTATCCAACTAAGGATGGATTCAAACTTATAAGTGTGCACTGGGGACATTTCTATAATTGAAGGTTAGAATTGACTCTTTGGGAATCTTTGGTATGGTCTCTCCTTTTTATTTGGATAACTTAAGTTTAGTAAGTTATATGTCAGTATCCTGAGCAGGATATCTCTCAGGATACTCCTACAATGTATTCCCAAGAATATTCAAACAAAAACTGTTTTTACAAATAAAATTCATACAATAAAGGTATAACAGCAAGAATAAAACAAAAAGGAAGTCATATTATTAACATACTAAAGGTTGTGCTTTCGGTTTCACCTCAAACCAAGGTCCATCCACCGAAAGCACGCTTGGTTCCCTACTATATTTACTTAACAGTTGAAGGTTTTGTCTCAAACCGAGACCCATCCACCTCCAACTGTTATGTTGTCCAAAAGTAAAGCATACTAATGTTAATGACCAAGGGCTTCGTCCTGAAACTCAGGATCCCTCCACCTTTGGCCATTATATTGTTCAAAATGCAGGAAAGTAAAGTGCAGAAAAAGTAAATTGTTTTGGGGATTACAAACCAACATTCAAATTTAAAAAAAGTGGGCTCTGGCCTAGGCATCAATATCCATCATTGCCCACTTGAATGCCCTCACACAGCGGCATCTTCACCAGCTTTCTCCACCTTCTCAGCTTCAGCATCCTGAGCAACATCCTCACCAGCATCCGCCCCAGCATCCTTCTTCTCTTCAGCCTTGTCCACCACTTCTGCTGACTTAGAAGATTCACCGGCCTCGCCAGGATATGGCACTTCCTTGCCTCCAAGCTCCTTCAGCTTTGCCACCCAGGATTCAAACAGCCAGGCTAGGCACTCAAGCCCTGTCTCCTTGGCCTCATAAGCCATCTTGATGCGAGCCTGTAGCAGAGAGACAATGGCAGAAGCTTTGATCCCTTCCCGGAATGAAACCATGGCCTGTTCATGCTCCATTTGGACGGTAGCCAGCTTGACCTCAGCATCCTGGGTGACTGTTTTGGTCAAAAATCACACAAGGATAATGCAACCAAACTCTTTGTAAACGGGGAATGATGCTTGGTATGATGAACAAAGATAAGGATCACTTAAATGAAAATTGCACAAGTGACACAAGGATTTATACGAGGAAAAAGCCCTTGATCAATGAATGATATCCGGCATAAAAAACCTCGGGTGAAGGAAACTACCGATCACCAAACTTCAATATAATAAACAATGTTTACAACTTTGGATGGTAACGAGCTAGGTACAAGGATCACTATGGTGTAGTATGCTAGAGTGTGTAAGAAGTGTGTTATGTCTTTCGAATGCTCAAGAGTGCAATTTATATAAGCGTGTGTGGTCGAATTTTAGGCAAGTCACCTAACTACTAGCTCGTTACCCCTTTAGAAATAGAAGTAAATTTAGCCTAACTAATTGCCCGTAAATTGTGCTAAGTTTCCTTATTCTCCACAACGTCTATTTCTGGTTATGCATGTGCGAAATTAGCGTGAAAGATTCCTTAATAACGTTGCCAAGACCAGGTCCAACTCGTAATTCCTGCAAAACAACATTAAATATAAAGAGAACAATCGTTAGTATGAGGATCCTTAGGATGATCCATGATCCTGATCCTGAAGCTCTTCTGAGGATCACTATCTGCCAAAGAAACAAGGATCACTCGTTAGGATATCATGTAAGGATCACAGGTCATTAAAATCCTGCCCTAACAATTGCCCCCAAAATATAAGGAGTAATTATATAATATTAACGAGTTATATTTTGCCAATCTTATCTGTAACTAACTCAACGGATATATAGCCGTTGTGACCTTACTATCCGTTGCAATCCTAACGTCATGGAAGTGACAACCCTGCACAATCATGATTATAAATAGGATATATAGATAGGATCGTTTGCATTTAAATTTCAGAAGTACTCCCTTTATAATCTCATCCGAAGATAAACAGGTATTCTCTCTTCATCTTCTTTCTTCTCTTGCTCGGTTTTCTTTCTCTTTCCATCATTCTGTCAAAAAATGCTGCTCCGGAACTCTCCCAGCAAGGATCCTAAGAATAACAGCCCCTTGAAGGGTCAAGGGATCATCAAGGATTTCCCCACCGAGAGGTGTTGTTTTACCGACCCTCAAATTGACAAAATCCGGCATTGCTTTCTGGCGAACACCCTCTTTAAACCCTTTAGCCCTACCGCTCTGAGCGATTACATCTTTGAGGCTTGGGTAGCTTTCCCGGTCACTCCTTTCATGATAGGATACTCGTATCCTTTCCCTCAGTTCACCGAGTCCTTTTTCTCCCTTACCGGCATCTGCTATATCCAGGCTATGCCGATGATCTGGAGGGTTTTATACACCCTTGAAAGGATCATCGAACAAGAAGGAATTGATCTGCGTATGGCAGAGTTGGCTGAGATGTATGATCTCACTACTTTTGGATCCCACCGATATTTGTTCAAACGAAAAGCTGGTGAAGAGCACCCTGTTCTCAAAGTTACCAAAAATGATATGAACTGGAAGCGACGGTTCTTTTTTGTGAGGAGAGATACCATCCCTGATGGGAAGGATTTGCCCAAGAAGTGGGCTACCCATGGTAGGATAGAGGATCCTGGAAGGATCACCGTAGAACTTATCCTTTAGCATAAGGATCGCTGACATTCTTTTGTTTCCTTATTGTGCAGCTATATCCGTTTCTCATCTTAGGTTGACTCCTGCTGCAAAAGAGAGACTCTTGGCCTTTAGGAAGCTTGATCCTGAAATAAGAACTTTCCAGGTTACTGTTAGGGCTGGATTTTTATAATAAATGATCCTTACACGTGATCCTAACCAGTGATCCTTGTTTCTTTGGCAGATAGTGATCCTCAGCGGAGTTCCAGGATCAGGATCACGGACCGTCATAGGATCCTCATGCTAACAGTTGCTTTCATTGAATTTAATGTTATTTTGCAGGGACATCTAGCAGGATCCGCTCTTAGCATCACAATCAAAGGACGTGTCTTTACAACTATAGCATGTGCTTAATCGGAGATGGACGTTGTGAAGGATATGGAAACTTGGCATGATTTAAGGGCGATAATTTAGGCTAGATTTGCTTTTATTTCTAAAGGGGTAATGAGCTGATTATTAGTCTTTTTACCTAAAATAGGCCACCTACACTTGTATATATAACACTCTTCCCCATTCGGAAGACACACAACACAATTCTCACACGCTTAGACACACATTACGATAGTGATCCTTGTACTCAGCTCATTATCATCCGAAGTTGTAACCATATTTTGATATATTGAAGTTGGTGATCGGTAGTTGCCATCACCCGAGGTTTTTTATGCCGGAGATCATACATTGATCAAGGGCTTTTTCCTCGTATAAATCATTGTGTCTTTGCATATTTCATTCTGAAGTGATCCTTTACCTTTTCAATAAACCAAGCATCATTCCCCATTTACTTAGAGTTTGGTTGCATTATCCTTGTGTGATTTTTGACCAAAACAGTTTGGCGCCCACCGTGGGGCAATTGGTGCTTCATTCATAAGAAAACTTTCGGTTCGAAATCATTTCAAAGAGTTACATGGCTTCGTCATTGAAGAATACATCCACAGCGATGTCGGCAGTCAATTCATCTACTGGCATTCCACCTTTGCCTCCACCACCAGCTGGATCTCAGAAAAATGCTGAGAAGAGACCAACTTCTATATCCTCTAAACCATCATCTTCTGCTCTAAGTTCTTCTGTTCCCAGTACTAGTGATATATTTACTTTGATTTTGCAGATGAGGGATCGTATGCAGCAGCAGGATGAAACTAATGACACGATCCTCAGAGAAATCGGAGATCTCAAAAGGCAAAAGAAAACGGCAGAGGATCATTCCCCACTAATGCCCAAATCTTTGAATTTTGATACTCCAATGATTACTTCTCAGCCAACAGAGGTCCCAGACATACAATATATGGGTGGATCAAGAGGAGTGCATTCCAGCCCAGCAACAATGACTCAGGCATCAGGATCATATTTTCAACCGGCGGGATCCTACGCCCAGCATTCGGGATCCTTCATGAGCTTAGGATCCTCCTTTGTCCCTGGATCATCCTAGGTTCAAGGATCCTCCTTCGTTCCGGGGTCATCCCAGGTTCAAGGATCCTCCTTTGTTCCAGGATCATCCCAGGTTCAAGGATCCTCCTTCGTTCTGGGATCGTCTCAGATACCAGGATCCTTCCAGATGCCAGGATCCCTAAAAAGTTTGCAAACAGGAAGTCTAGATGTCCATCAAGGGGACTTCATTCCAATGCAGACCATTGCTTCCACTGGTCCCTCCATTATCCCAGAATCCCAGCAATATGGATTCACACCCAATGTTCCTAACTTGAACCCGATGGGAGGTAACACCTTAAATAATTATCCTACCACTAACCATGGACTCGTGCAGGATACAGGTATCAATCATGCTATGGCCAGGGAGTTACAGAAGCTGAAGGATATGATCTCAAGTGTTCCAGGGTAGTCAAGCCTATCCCGGAGATTGCAGATGGGAGCCATAAGGTATCTCGTTTTGCACCACCAATTTGTGATGCAGAGGTACCCAAAAGGTTCCATATCCCTACTATGAAGCTGTATGATGGTACAACGGATCCTGAGGAGCACATAGCACAATACAGGGAGAGGATGGAGATCAATCCAATCCCAGAAAAGTTAAAGGAAGCATGCCTATGTAAAGGATTTGGATCCACCCTTACTGGATCAGCTCTTAAATGGCTGCTAAGTCTTCCCCCTTACTCTATCACTTCATTTGCTAATTTAGTTAATTTATTCAATAACCAATTCTCTTGTAGTAGAAAATTTGAAAGATTAACTAGTGATTTATATAGGGTAACTCAAAGTCATAATGAATCATTAAGGGATTATATAACTAAATTCAGTAAAGAATCCTTGGACATTCCCAACTTAGATATGGCCACGGCTGTTGAGGCCTTCAAAATGGGACTGCTTAAGGATTCATTGTTCTATGATGATCTTGTTATGACACCGTGCAGGAACTTAGATGAAGTAAGAACTCGGGCACTCAGGTTCATCCGGCTACAGGATGACAAGAGGATCCAGGAAAGACAAGTAGGATCCTCAAAACAGGAGAAGCAAGGATCCTCCTTCAGGAGCAGTAAATTCAAATCCTACCATAGAAATGACAACCAGAACGTTCATGCTATTGACCAAGAAGAGGATGATGAGGATTATCCTCCAATTTCTGAATATTGTTTTTCTGTTGACAATCATGAACTAATCCTTGCAATGCAGAATCTAGGAGAAAAAGCCAGATGGCCCAGAAAGAATGACAAACCATCCGGGACTAAAGACAAGTCAAAGTGGTGTGCATACCACGAGGATTTCGGGCATCTAACTGAAGAATGCATAGCATTAAGAAAAGAAATTGGATATCTGCTAAGCAAGGGACATTTGAAAGAATTGTTGGGAAGAAAAAAGCAAAAAACTCAGGATCCTGAAAGGATCCCTGAAAAGGCTCCAGCCCCTCCGGCGAATGCACAAGTGATCAACTTTATTTCCGGAGGATCAGATATTTGTGGTACATCCTTCTCGGCAGCCAAAAGGCATGCAAAGGAAGCAAAAATGGATAATGGAGAAAGACCTATTCGAACATCAAGTGTCTCGGAAGGAAAGATGATAACGTTTGATGAGGATGATCGCATTAACATTCAGGATCCTCATCATGATAGTTTAGTTATTACTCTCTTTATTTCTAACCATTTTGTCCGCAGGATCCTTATCGACGGAGGAAGCTCAGTAAACATTATCCAGCTCGATGTTCTAAAGAAAATGGGTATCCCAGAATCAGACATCACACCAAGATCCTCCGTGCTTGTGGGATTCAGTGGAGAAACGAAGAAAACTCTGGGGGACATCAAACTCCCAATCTACATGGAAGGATTACATAATTACCAAAAATTTTGTGTTATTGACTGTTTATCTTGTTGCAATGTTATCCTTGGCAGGCCCTGGATACATGATATGAAAGCAGTCCCATCCACCTACCATCAATGTGTGAAACTCCCTAGCCTATGGGGGATAATCAAGATCGACAGTGACCAGCAAGAGGCTAAGGATTGCTATACCTCATCCATGAAACCAACCTCGAAGCCAAGGGAGCAATAGCAATTACAGTATCCTCCAAGGAGTGTCTTGGAGGCAAGGGAACAGGATGTGGACGAAATCCTTTTGGATCCTAGTGATTCTGAATCAAAAATCTATATCGGATCAGGGATCCTTGGCGAGTTGAAAGAAGACATAATATCCTTCCTCAAAAGAAGAAAATCTACCTTTGCATGGAAACATGAAGATATGACAGGTATATCTAAGGATATTATCACTCATAAACTTGGCATTGACAGGTCTATCAAACCAATCCATCAAAAAAGGAGGAAGTTTGCACCAGAAAGGAATGCCATTATCCAAGAAGAAGTAGAGAGACTACTTCGAGCAGGTATGATCAGAGAAGTAAAATATCCAAAATGGTTAGCCAATGTGGTTGTTGTCCAAAAGAAAAACGGAAAGTGGAGGGTATGTGTCGATTTCACTGATCTGAATAAGGCATGTCCCAAGGATCCTTTCCCACTACCCCACATTGACTCCATGGTGGATGCAACGGCGGGGCATGAACTGTTGACCTTTATGGATGCATCATCTGGATTCCAACAAATTCAGATGGAACCATCTGACCAAGAGGATACAGCCTTTATGACCCCAACCGGTTTATATTGTTATATTGCCATGCCTTTTGGACTAAGAAATGAAGGTGCAACATATCAAAGGCTGGTGAATATGATGTTCAAAGATCAAATAGGACAAACTATGGAAGTATACATAGATGATATGGTAGTCAAGTCAAAGAAAGCTGAGGATCACCTAAGGGACTTGGAGGAAGCATTTGATATCCTTGATAATTATAACATGAAGCGTAATCCTTCGAAATGTCACTTTGGTGTTAAAGCAGGTAAATTTCTAGGATATATGGTAACTCAGAGGGGCATTGAAGCAAGCCCAGAACAAATTAAAGCATTGGTGAATATCAAATCCCCTGCCAATGCTAAGGATGTGCAAAGGCTAACAGGCAGGATAGCAGCTTTAAACAGGTTCATATCAAAATCCTCAGAAAGATGTAAAGAATTTTATGATATCCTAAGGAAAAACAAGAAATTTGAATGGACTAAAAAGCATGAGAATGCTTTACAAGCCCTTAAAGAATATATGTCCTCAGCACCAGCATTAATGAAACCCGGAAAAGGAGATGTGTTATCCTTATACCTAGCGGTATCCTCAACCGCTGTAATTGTTGTCCTTGTTAAGGATCACGAAGGTACACAACATCCTATTTACTATGTAAGTAAGAGTTTACTTGATGCAGAATCCAGGTACTCACACCTTGAGAAACTTATTCTCGCATTAATTATGGCATCAACTAAGTTAAGACATTATTTTGAAACCCACACTATTGTTGTTAGAACTAATTTTCCAATCAAGAATGTCCTCAGGAAACCAGAGATGTCCGGAAGAATGGCTAAGTGGGTAGTAAAGCTTAGTGCCCATGATATAAGATATGAGCCTAGAACAGCCATCAAATCCCAAGCACTAGCTGACTTTGTGGCTGATTTCAGTAGTGATCTACAAAAGGAAGCAGAATTGGAAGTCCAGCAGCTGGATGAGACCAAGGATCCTTGGATACTACACACTGATGGATCCTCAAATGTCAAGGGCACAGGGCTCGGGATACTATTAACATCGCCACAGGGGGACATAATACCTCACTCCATAGCCTGTGAGTTCCAAGCAACTAACAATGAGGCTGAATATGAAGCCATAATTGCTGGCTTGCAAATTGCTAAGGATATGGGGGTGAAATATCTTAAAGTATATGTGGACTCATTATTGATCACCAATCACTTTAATGGATCCTATGCTGTTAAAGGTGAAAAACTAACCAAATATTTAGAGATAGTCAAAGAATTGGCACTCTCTTTTGTCTCTTTCAGCCTAACACAGGTACCAAGGGAGGAAAACACAGAAGCTGATGCATTGGCCAACCTAGGATCATCCTTGAAGATTCCAGAAGATATAAGTATCCCCATCATCCATATCCTGGCTCCTGCTATTGAAAATCAGCTGGCCATGGAAATAGAAGAGGATACTGCAATGATCCCTGTTAGGGCTGGATTTTTATTATAGGTGATCCTTACACGTGATCCTAACCAGTGATCCTTGTTTCTTTGGCAGACAGTGATCCTCAGCCGGACTTCAGGATCAGGATCATGGGACATTATAGGATCCTCATACTAACGATCATCTTCGCTTAATGCAATGTTATTTTTGCAGGAATATCTAGCAGGATACGCTCTAAGCATCATGATCAAGGGACGCGTCTTCACAATTATGGCAAGAGCTTAATCGGAGATAGACGTTGCACAGGATATGGAAACATGGCTTGATTCATGGGCAGCAATTTAGGCTAGATTGTCTTTTATTTCTAAAGGGGTAATGAGCTGATAATTAGTCCTTTTACCTAAAATAGGTCACCTACACTTGTATAAATACCACTCTTCATCATTTGGGAGAGGACACACGACATACAACGCAACTCTCACACACTTAGACACTCGAAACAATAGTGATCCTTGTACTCAGCTCATTATCATCCGAAGTTGTAACTATATTTTTCTTATATTGAAGTAGGTGATCGGTAGTTGCCATCACCCGAGGTTTTTTATGCCGGAGATCATACATTGATCAAGGGCTTTTTCCTCGTATAAATCATTGTGTCTTTGCATCTTTATCACAGAAGTGATCCTTTACTTTCATAATTAACCAAGCATCATACCCCGTTTACATAAAGTTTGGTTACATTATCCTTGTGTGATTTTTGACCAAAACAGTTTGGCGCCCACCGTGGGGCAATTGGTACTTCATTCATAAGAAAATCTTTTGTTCGAAATCATTTCAAAGAGTTACATGGCTTCATCATTGAAGAACACGTCCACGGCGATGTCTGCAGTCACCTCATCACAGACCACTTTGCCTCCTCCACCGGCAGGATCTCAGAAAAATACTGAGAAGAGATCAACTCCCACTTTCTCTAAACCTCTATCTTCTTCTGCTATGAATTCTTCTATTCCCAGTACTAGTGATGTATTTGCTTTAATTTTGCAGATGAAGGATCGTATGCAGCGGCAGGATGAGACTAATGACAGGATCCTCAGGGAAATTGGAGACCTCAAAAGACAAAAGAAAGCGGCAGAGGATCATTCCCCACTGATGCCCAAATCCTTGAGCTTCGATACTCCAATGATCACTTCCCAGCCATCAGGGATCCCGGACGTGCAAATCATAGGGGAGTCAAGAGGATCACATCTCAAGTCGGCAGCAATGACTCAGACATCAGGCTCACATTTTCAGCCAGTAGGATCCTATCCTCAGTACATGGGATCCTTCATGAATTCAGGAGCCTATCCGGGGCACAGCAGTTTCAAGGATCCTACCTTGTTCCAGGATCATTCCAGGGCCAAGGATCCTCCTTTGTTCCAGGATCATCCCAGGTTCAAGGATCCTCCTTCGTTCCAGGATCATCCCAGACACCAGGATCCTTCCAGATACCAGGATCCCTAAAAAGTTTGCAAACAGGAAGTCTAGATGTCCATCAAGGGGACTTCATTCCAATGCAGACCATTGCTACCACTGGTCCCTCCGTTGTTCCAGAATCCCAGCAATATGGGCTCCCTAACTTGAACCCAATGGGAGGTAACACTCTAAATAATTATCCTACCACTAACCATGGATTCATGCAGGATACAGGTACCAATCATGCTATGGCCAGGGAGTTGCAGAAGCTAAAAGAGATGATCTCAAGTGTTCCAGGGGTAGTCAAGCCTATCCCAGAGATTGCAGATGGGAGCCACAAAGTATCTCGCTTTGCACCACCAATTTGTGATGCAGAGGTACCCAAAAGGTTCCATATTCCTACCATGAAGCTGTATGATGGCACAACGGATCCAGAGGAGCATATAGCACAATACAGGGAGAGGATGGAGATCAATCCTATCCAGAAAAGTTGAAGGAAGCATGCCTATGTAAAGGATTTGGATCTACTCTTACTGGATCAGCTCTTAAGTGGCTGCTAAGTCTTCCCCCCTACTCTATTACTTCATTTGCTAATTTAGTTAATTTATTCAATAACCAATTCTCTTGTTAGCAGAAAATTTGAAAAATTAACTAGTGATTTGTACAGGATAACTCAAAATCATAATGAATCATTAAGGGATTATATAACTAAATTTAGTAAAGAATCCTTGGACATTCCCAACTTGGATATGGCTACGGCTGTTGAAGCCTTCAAAATGGGACTGCTTAAGGATTCATTATTCTATGATGATCTTGTTATGACACCATGCAGGAATCTAGACGAAGTAAGAA